>NW_006793856.1:2109016-2114319 GCF_000442215.2 Lipotes vexillifer | reverse complement strand
TTTTTTTTGCGGTATGCGGGCCTCTCACTGTTGTGGCGTCTCCCGTTGCGGAGCACAGGCTCTGGATGCGCAGGCTCAGCGGCCACGGCTCACGGGCCCAGCCGCTCCGTGGCATGTGGGATCCTCCCGGACCGGGGCATGAACCCGCGTCCCCTGCATCGGCAGGCGGACTCCCAACCACTGCGCCACCAGGGAAGCCCAAGATGGTTGACTCTTAGATGAGCTGTCTTCTCTAGTCTGTGCCAAACGTTCTGTGTATTCCTCTACACAGGAGTGAAATAATAATTATCAACCATCTCTAATTACATAAAGTTATCCAGATAGAGAATCCTTAAAGAAGGAACAAAAGCACCCTACATGACTGTGCACATATCGAATTTTATTTTTAAGTGTATAGTTAAATGAATGTTCTTAAAAGTCTAGGATTTGAATAGACTATATGTGTCACAGAACCCCAGTAAATGTTGCATATTAATTCTGTATTCTAGATGCCAGGAATCCCCAGGACTTAGGGCATGAGGACAGTCAGACAGTCACCCTGTCCGTGGCTGCAGTAGAAACAAACCAATTCTAGACAAGTGCTACTCAAAGTGTGGTCCATGGACCAGTGCTTGTCTATGTGCTGTTTCTAACCTGTTTATGGTGGGAAAAGAATGAAAATGGGAGAGAAAGCATTTAGAAACTAGTATAGCAGCTGATGAACTAATCGTTGAATATAATTATTAAAAAGATTAAATCTTGCCTTTTGTATATCTTTGGGGTTTCTATCTAATTTTTCTTGTAATAATTTTTATCATATTTTACTAAAGTATCAATCTACAAGGGTTTGGGATATTTTTAAAAACTTGTCTTTCAATACAGAGAGATTGAGAATGGTTTAGGAGGTCATTAAAAAGCCTCCAGTATCCTGGGGTTAGGTCAAGGTTTTTATGACAAGATCTATTTCTACCAATACTATACGTATTTTGGTCAACCATAGTAATAAGCCAAAGCCCACAAACCAAAAGAAATACATATATGCTGACCAAAGATATGTCATAGGAACTCAGGATGATCATATACCAGTCCCACAAAAAAGTGAGGACATCTGTCTCTTTTTTCCAGATGGCCTCTCCTCTCAATAGTTAGTTTAATATTTAAGCAAGATATGCTAAAGACAGGTACTTCTTTCCTCTACTCCATTAAATAGAAAAGCTCTAAGAATGAAAGGGATTTCAGTAAGTGGATGGGGATGTTGAAACTTTGCAACACATTGTACAGGGATGACCAAACCCTTGACACCATCATTGGGTTCTATCCATGACAGACATTACTACCAATCAACACATTCTTTCCTGCCTAGCCAAATGCAGCTGCATTTCTCATGAGAGCATTCCAGGGCGCCACTACTAATCAATCAGAGTGATCCTATGAGCTGAACCCTCTTGGCCATTTCCAGTAAAATGAGAAGAGCAAGGGTATCACAAGAATTAGATCCAAGCCTGGTTCTGACAGACAGCCATTTGAATCTGATCCACTCTCATTAGATCTGTATGTGTCATCTGTAACACATGGGGTTAGCCTCAATCAGGGATTCTCATGTTAGAATTCAGTGTAATCTTTAAAAAACCCTGATGCCCATCCCCCAACTATTGATTGAGTCCTTTTTTAGGCTGCCCAATGGCAACTTATGCATCGGTAATTTTAAAAGCTGCCTCAGTGATTCTAATACACAGCCAGACTTGAAAGCCATTGGATGAGAGGATCTCTTTGGTCCTTCCAACTCTAATATTCAAGACTCTATGATTGTTTGAAGCAATAATATGTCAGTCACACACACTTAGAGTCAACCAATTAAATTGGATTGGTTAGAACTTGAAGAGCCAACATAATCCCTTGGGTGGTTTATAACTAGAGAGCATAAAAGGCATAGGGATTTTGAATTATGAGGTAATAATTCTATCTTAGGTGCATGTGATCACAACCACTCAAGCGTCACTCTTATGGTTTTTATGACTCCTCAGGATACCTTGTAAGAATTATTACCGTCCCATAAATCACGGTTGCCTATTACTACAGGTAGTCATAATTTATAATAATAATAACTTAATAATAATATGCATTTTAATGATCCAAGTTCTTTTATTTGAGGATCTCAATGTATTTTATAGATCTTAACTCATTAATTTTAATATTTCTGTGTAAAGGGCATAAGCCCATAATCATCATCCCATTTCACAGGTGTAAAAACTAAGTCAACTAGTCAACTGAGTATGTGTATCACACATGCTTAAATTCAATCCAGAATCTAGAGGTTTTATTCTTATGATGCTAAGCACCTAGAGGTTTAAACATCCTCTCTCAAAATTTCTATAAAGCATAACCCTATCTTACTTATTCATCCATATCTATTATTTCCCAGACTCTGAAGATACAGAGATGAGTTAATGCCCTAGTATGGGGATGAAAGAGAGACACATTAATAAATACTTACCATAAAAGTGACAATTGCTTTAATAGAAATATGTCTGTGGAGCCATGAATGCATTGGGACAAAGTGGGCCGACTTCAACATTGGGAAAGTTGGGGTGTGGGTTTTCCAGAGAAAGTGACTTGAGAGCTGGGTTTTGCAGAACACCTTGAGTCCAGCCTCTGCAAGAAGGTGGGGCAGTGTGTTGCAAGCAGAGGCATTTTGTTGAAATACAGAGGCATGATGGAGATGTCTCATATGTGTGAGTGGGAATAGGGGCAGATAAGGCAGGAAAATTAAGTTGGAAACAAATCCTGAGGTTCCTTAGACATCCTAAGGATCCTGATCTTTTTGCTACAGACAGCTTATATTCATGGCTTGTATTTATATGTACATCCTCCTTTTCGTATGAAAAATTTTTTTGTAAGCAAACGCATAACAAAATAAAACAAAAAAAACCATTTTTTAATGTTCTCTTTAGAATGTATTTTATAACCATGGGAAAATCATAGAAAAACTATGCCATGGATTTCTATGTTTTTGCAAGCAAGCCTCTCAGGGTATCTCACTCATTACTTGCTGGTTTCCTGAACTGAGAGATAAGGGAGCCTGTTTAGACCTGTAGAATTTTAGAATTAAAAAAGATCCCAGAGGTCAACTTCAGAAGCTTTTGAACTACACTCCACCAAACAAGCCTCTGTTCTCACCCCCTGTCCAATGGTGCTCTGTAGCATCTACACAATGTGTTCTGTGGGAGGCTAGGCTTTCAAAGTGTCCCATTAAAAAGAGAAGGTTCATGGTCAAGTAAGTCTATAAAGCTCTTCATTCTAGAACTCTATCTTAAAATGCCCCAAAATGCATTAGGATTATAAAGACTGAGAGAAGTCCTGTAGGAGACAGTCTTGTTAAGTTCATTTAAACCAGTATTTCCCAAACTTATTTAATAATACAACTATTTCTTTAAGAACTCCAATTAACAATCAGCTTTTTTCTCTCTCATATTTGTCACCTAGTATTACTGATTTTAACCCCCCCCTTTCAGACTAGTGAACTTTCTGGCTTGCTTCCTTCCTTCCTTCCTTCCTTCCTTCCCTTCCTTCCTTTCCTCCTTTCTTTCTTTCCTTTTTCTTCCTGGAACACATTCTTGGTTTCTAGTAAGTTCAAAGAGAAAGAAGGTTGTCATATCACCCTATACTTTAATAGTGTACTCAGATTATATTCACAGCAGACTCAAGGGTTGCCCACCTCTATTGGGAATAAAAACAGAATTCTCCCTTCAAGGGCTTCCTTGAGGTTCATCTTTCTTGGACATCTTTTCCTGGCCACTCTTTTCCTCTGGGCTCAAGTACTCCTGAAGGTGTGCCCTGCTTACCTGTCAGCTATCCATGGTGGCAATGAGCAAAATATCAACCAGTCTGTCTTAAATACTCCCACACAGCAGCTAATAGAATCCTTCATTCCCAATTCAAATGGTCCTTTAAAATGCTGGATGAGCCTTTTTGTGTGATGCCAATTTAAGAAAAATATATTAAGCTGCATTTTTCTTTTGATTCAGAGTGAAAATAACTTTATTGAGTCCCAAGGAAACATTTCTAAATATTGTCATAATTAAGAATTCTACTTTATAAAACAGAAGAATGTTAATGAACAAATGGCACTGCTTTTAAAGCCACAAAACCGTTACCATATGGCCCTATTTGAGGTAGAGAAACTCATGGCACATCTACTCATTCATAGCTTACATTTGTAAAGTTCTTTATGACTCAGAAAGTGGCTTCACAGACATTTTCTGATTGCAAATTCAAAGCAACTCTTAGAGCATGTATCATCACTGTACCTGCTTTACGTTTAGGGAAATCAAAGCTCAAAGAACTACAGCAAAATTGCTCAAGGTCACGCTGCTGAGCTTGGGCTAGAATGAGTTGAATGCATTTAGAACCTCAGGTAAAACAGATCCCTCTCTAGGGCTCAGAATACATCGATGACTGACTCTGTGGTTGCAACGTTGCCTGACTCTCTGTGGTTATAACGTTGCCTCCATAGTCAAGCTGGGAGGGCCAGGTGTGTTCCCAGATTTCTCAGAAAGGCTGGCTGCTCTCTGCTGGTCCTAGAGCACCCAAGTGGATGCTGCGGCCCAAAGGTCCAAAATTGCTTTTGACTCAGGTCTGAGCCTATGGGTGATACTTTCACCATACCCAACCTCTACCCTGGTTGCCATAAGCCTAGGAACAAGAATTTCTAAACGACTTTGACGCTTTTACAAGGTGTAAGATGTTTCCCTAGGTCTAGCAGTGCTTCTCAAACATGGGCATGCATCTGAATCACCTGGAGGGTTTATTAAATCAGTTTTCTGGGCCACGCTCCCCAGAGTTTCTGATTCAGTGGGTCTGGAATGAGGATAGAGAATTGGCATTTCTTACCAGTTGCCAGGTGATGGCGATGCTGTGCTCTGGGGACCGTACTTTGAGAACCACTGCCCTAGAGTCTCTCCTTCCCTCCTGAGCAAGCTCTCCTCCTTCCATTCATTTGTTTTGATAAGAGTTGAAATGTTACTTTAGAAATTAGATCTTGGGTACTTCCAGAAATTAGGTATTTCCTCTTGCCTTAGATCTCAAGCTGCTCAATTACAAAGTGAGAGGAAAGTACCTTGACTACAGAAGTTCCACAATCATTAATACCAGTTCAGTCATTATATAGCTCTCAAGCTTTGAGCAAATAGATACCTTGATTGTGTTGTCTATATGTGTCCAGCCCAATAGCTTACACGTATAAAATTATACCCATATTTTAAATAACCTAATAATTTTTACTTAAAAAAATTAATGATATATAGAAATCAAAGTGAAATCTTTCC
>NW_006793856.1:2097199-2108996 GCF_000442215.2 Lipotes vexillifer | reverse complement strand
TTTCCCTACTGTGGACCTGACTAGTTCCACAAAGTTACTTGTCTAAAAATATAGAGCAAGAAAAGGCAGAGTCAGATGTAGAATTCAGGCCTATTCATTCCCCTTACAAATTTCCCCCAGGTACACTACTGCACAACAATAACAATAGTAGATAAATAGTCAAATGGGCTCTGGAAAGCCTAGTATAGAACCTGACAAGAAATAAAGTGATTCATCCACCTCTCCAGGTATCTATTTCAATGGTTCCATTAGTAATAGAATTTATCTTCTGGATGCATAACTGATAACAGAATAAAAATAAAAACAGATCTTTAAGTATCTAAGTACAATACATATTACAGTACAGCAATCATTTCTGCAAAACTCAGGGGTGTGATTTCTTTATGCCAAGTTTTTAAGTCCCCTTACAGCTCATCGACAAGGCTTTCGGCTAAGTTCAGCCTGAGAGATGTTTATGTTTGCATTTGTAAATGTAAGTAAGGGTCTCCATTTCTAAAAATAATCCTATCAATGAAAATATTTCATTCCCCTTTAGAATAAATGACTTAAAACTCCAAATCTAAGAATGATAGCAAGATAAAGAAAAGAGTTGGGCTGATGAAAAGTCATCCAATAGTTTAGATGGAGGAAACTGAGGAAAGGACTTCATGGCAATTTGACTTGCCTTCTTCTAAAGGTAGGAGCTTACTTTCGGTGCATTGTGCTTTATGCTTCTGGTTTACCCAGAGCTCCTTCTTCCTTACTTGCTCATACACCTGAAGCAGTCATCTCTAGAGTGACTAGAGAACACCAAATAATGCAACTTTCTGGGAATCCCACCAGGACTATGATATTCAGTATGGTAGCCACTAGGTAGGTGCATATGAATGTTGAGCAACAGAAATGTGGCTAGTCTGAATTGAAAGGTACTGTAAATGTAATACATGTAAGATTTCAAAGCCCTTGCTGTGAAAAACAGAATGTTAAATATCTCAATAATTTTTTATATTGCTTACATGTCTAATGATATTTTGGATATATTGGCTTAAATAAAATATATTATAAAAATTTTAAAAAGATAGGAGCTTAAACAGCATAGAGTTGCAGATAGTTTACATGAAGCAAAAGCCAGCATGGATAGCAATGTTTTTCAAGGCCAGCAAAGGAAATGAAATTCTGTTTAATTCAGTTCGAGTATGAAGTAAATGTCCACTGTGCGTTTGGCAGTGTTTTAGTCACTGGGAATGCAAAGATGAGAAGAGCATTGTCTCCATCTTCAAGTGACTGAAAAAGTCATACAGCAATGATTCAGAATGAAATGGTTTCAGTTCCATGCTTTACTTACATTGCCAAAATTCAGCATGGATCACGTAAAACAAACTCAGACATAACATAAGTCTGTTGGACTCAAGTCAACAAACACGTATTGGGTATTGGGCACTTCATACAAGGTCAGGGATGCTCGAGGGGCATGTGGTGAACAAGGCATTGTACCTGCCCTCAGACTGTGATCCAGCTCCTCATAAGAATGGCAGAAGGATATTTGCAATAACACAGATGGACTTGGAGGGTATTATGCTAAGTGAAGTAAGTCAGACAGAGAAAGACAAATACTGTATGCTATCACTTATATGTGGAATCTAAAAAATACACCAAACTAGTGAAGATAACACAAAAGAAGCAGATTCACAGATATAGAGAACAAACTAGTGGTCACCAGTGGGGAGAGGGAAGAGGGTAAGGAAAAGATAGGGGTAAGGGAGTAAGAGGTACAAATTATTATGTATAAAATAAGCTACAAGGATATATTGTACAACACAGGGAATATAGCCCATATTTTATAATAACTATAAATGGAGTATAACCTTTAAAAATTGTGAATCACTGTATTGTACACCTGTAACATATAATACTGTAATATCAACTATATTTCAATAAAAAAAAGGAATGTTTACAAGAATGCAAAACTATCTAGAATTCAATAAGGTGAAATTAGATCTGGTATCCAATCAAGGACTACCAAGCATGCAAAAAGATAGGAAAACATGACCAAAAAAAAAAGAGTGGCATAAGGAAAAAGAAAGATGGAGTGTGTGAAAAGCGTTCTGTCAAGGGAAAAATCGTGTGTAATTCCTAGGAAGTATATTTCATTAATAAGAAGCATCTATGTCTTTCCAGCATCTGAGTTTGAGACCTGAGTTCATCAAAATCCCATGGGCTTGAGTGTGGGGCACTTGGGAGTTATGTCCTGTGATCATTTCACCTTCAGAAATTGGCCCTGCATTTTTTCTTTTTTAAATTTTTTGAATATATTTTATTTGAAGATAACTGCTACCTAATAATTCAAACTGCTCTCTTCATTGACTTTGTCTCTTAAATATTAGAAGAGAACAATAGTACTGCAGTAAAACTATGTCATGTGACAAAGATAAAAGGCAAAGTCTAGTCCAAAGTTCTAGGCCCTGCATATTTTAACCGAGATTATTATCTGTAACTTGTTTCCTACTTGGGGGCATGAATGTTGGCTCAAGTGGGAAGCGAATACTGACAAAACAGCTTTGAGGTTAGGAAAAGAGGTGAGATTGCAGATCATGTGAGACCAGAAGAGGACCTGGAATCAAAACATCTGACCCCTTCTTCCTCAATGTTCTTGCTGTACCACATTCTGACCTTCAGCCAAAGTGCCTACTATAGCATTTGATTTTTGACAGTTCTTAGAGATTCCAAAATGCAGGGACATTGTTTTATCATTGAAGATCTAGAAATTGGCACTACATCTAGCACATATACTACTCTTAGCAGATGTTTGTCGACCACAAGCCTGGAGAACATCAACACATTTGGGGAGGTGGGAGAAAAAGACCAATGGATCACACTGTATGGTTTCTTTACACCAAGCTCCAGATGCCCATGTCCCTTGCTATTCTATACAGTAAACTACCAATAAATACTGAAGGAAGCAAAGACGAGAAGAAGGAAAAGTCATTATGCAATTCTTAAAAATGCATAGAAAAAAAGACTGGAAGGAACTGTGCCAACATTTAAAATCTTTCTTGTACAGTGGGATTATGGGTGATGGTTTGCCTATGTTTAAATATTTTTCTCTGATTTCCAATTTTCTAAATTCAGCATGTCTTACCTTTGCAATAACTGTGCGCTGCAAAATTAACTATATATGTCCCTTTTTCTTTTGGCTGCTAAATGGATTAAAGGCAAATTTATAGAAAATGTGGTAATTACATAGGTGATTGTTTGGTTGAGTTGTTTGCGATGTCATGTCAGTAAGTTTAATGAAATGGAAATGTGTTGAATATACACTAAGTCTCTCTGCAAAAACTAGTGCCAATTCACTGTTTGTATTTACAATTATCATAGTATCAGTGAAACTAGTAATCAATAACACTTTTATATTTCTTTCTTAGAGTATAGATTAACCTTTTCCCCTTTTGCAAAGGATTATATAAAAGGAAACTAATTTAAATACAAAATGAATAACATTTGCAAGTAAAACCACAAAAATTCCTGGGGCTTATATTTCTTTAATGTTGGAAATATTTGTCAAAAGTTATATTTCCTGTTGTTTTATATTTAATGAATGACTTTGCCTCCAGAATCTGATTTTTTACACACTCTCCAGAAGCACTTCACAGAATATCATAAGCAAATCTATTTTTAAATGCTTTGAACATATTAATAATAATTAGTGTTTCGTGAAAACTTTTTGTATGTAATGCTAAACCTCTGAAATTGACTTTGAAGTGCACGTTGCTAAACTTCTAATCAGGCTTTCATTTAACTAAATCGGTAAGCTAAAACCTGATAAAATCACAAAGGCTTTCAAAATTATTAAAGGGAAGTGGTTTTACTTAAAGGGTCCGCTGTCTTAGTTTGTGGTTGCACAAACTTAGGAATTATTTTTGTCAGCACATTCCCTGAGTGCTAGAGGAAAGGCTCTATTAGGCACTGTGGAGAAAACAAAGCTTAATGTGGAATGGATATTGCTTGCAAGCAGCTTAAAGTCTAATTGAGAAAAAGAAGACATGAAAACACACACACTGAAAGTATGAGAGAAAGTGATAAAGAGAACAAGAAAAGCACAGATAAAGTGCTGTGGAAATAAGAGAAGGGGATAAGAGATTAAGTGTCATGTAAGCTAGACCTGGAGGAATAAGATGCAGATATGTAGAGATGGGTACGACAAGCATTTCAGCTTTGAACTCTTATCTGTCATATTAAATTGTAACTATTGGTTTACATGACCGTCCCAATTTCACTAGACAGTGAACTCTGAAAGCCAGAACCATGTCTTAGCCCTTGACATATCCTCAGCTCCTAAGACAGTGACTGGAGCATAGCACTGACACATATTTGTTGAATACTGAATGGCTAGAATGAGAAAAAGTACAATGGTAAATCCTGGGAGCTCTGGGGATGAGCAAAGGCCATATGTCAAGGGTGATGAGTTCAATTTGCTGGACAATAGCAGTATGAAGAGCACGGAGATGGAGCAACTGAGGAATTTTTGCAGACAGCTTCTAGAATGTCTGGAATGTCAGGTTTGGACTTTAGCCTATATACAGATGGGGACCTGGTGGATATAGGGAAGGACGTTGTCAGTGCTATGTGAAAGATGTGGTGGCAGAATGTGAGGAAGCCATCATCAATTGTCATCTTAGTCAGTTTGGGCTTTCATAACAAAATACCAGAGACTGAGTGGCTTAAACAGCAAACATTTATTTCTTATAGTTCTGGAGTTTAGGAAATCCAAGATCAATGGCCAGCAGATTTGGTGTCTGGTGGGGCCCACTTCCCAGTTTATAGATGACTGTCTTCTTGCTGTGTTTTCGTATGACAGAAAGAGCAAGAGAGTTTGTGTGTGTGTGTGTGTGGGTGTGGGTGTGGGTGTGGGTGGGGGGGGGTCTCTTTTATAAGGGCACTAATCCCATTCATGAGGTCTCTATCCTCCACCTACTCACCTGCCTAAGGCCCCACCTCCAAATATCATCAAATTGGGGGTTAGGACTTCAACATATGAAGGGCGCAGGGACACAAACATTCAGTGCATAACACATGGTCGGAGATAATACTGATCTGTAATAAAGTAGAGATAGTAGAAATGGAAAGCAAGGGTGGTAGATGGAAGAGATCTCATGTGTAGAACCAACAGGACGTGGCAACTGAGTGAGTATAGGGTTCACAAAAGAAGTGGAACGAACTTAACTGAGGCTTTCTACCTCAGCGGCTGAGGTACAGTATTCCCTTTCTTAAGCAGCAGCAGATGTGTGAGAGGACTGAGGTCTCTATTTTAACTGTGCTGAGTGTAGAATGCCCAACTTCACACAGCCAGCAAACAGTTCAACCCCTGCTCAAATTCAGATCTACTTCCACCTGAGTGCTACTTCAGGACACTCCTGATTCTGAAATATTTGAATGATTGGCGTTAGCTTCAGAATCTGCTATTGAAATAAATGTCACCTGCACTTTGAAATAAGTAACTCATTGATATGGACTGAATTGTGCCCCCAAACTCATATGTTGAAGCCCTTATCCCCAATGTGACTGTATTTGGAGATAGGGCTCTTAGGAGGTGATAAGGTTCAATGAGGTCATGAGAATGGAGCCCTAATCCGATAGGCTTGGTGGTCTAACAAGAAGAGGAAGTGATTCTCTCTCTCTCTCTATTCTCAATCCACATACATGTACTGGGGAAAGCCCAGGTAAAGACACAATGAGAAGGCAGTCATCTCCAAGCCGAGAAGAGAGCCCTCACCAGAAACTGACCATGCTGGCACCCTGATCTCAGACTTACAGCATCCAGAACTGTGAGGAAATTAATTTTTGGTATGTAAGCCTCCCAGTCTATGGTATTTTGCTGTGGCAGCTGTAGATGGCTAAGACTGACATGTCTGTAAATGAGGCAACAAAGAATTTAACAACCTTCAAGATGAATGATCACTCCAACACAAACCCTACTTTTTCTCTTCAATAGCAAGTGTGTTTTTCACGTGAGTTTTTGTTTTTAATGTAAATCAACAAAATGCTCTCAACTCTTCCCTAGTCAATAGCCTGCATGATCCTTGGGGTGAAGCCTGCATTTTGTTCACCATGGTGACTGGCATAGGGAAGGCATTCAAACATTTCTTTCTGAGTAAACAAGTATTATTCATTTCCCTGCCTGGGTGGTAGGACACCACTAAATCTTAACCAGAGCAGAGGTTTGCCTTCCTCAGAAATCCAAATGACACTGGCCTAGGGAATATGTAACATGTGATTTTTTTTCAAACATATGATATCCATCCTTAGTTTCTGCAGTCAACCAACAACACCAAATAAGCAATACAGAAATGGTTTTATGCCACTCACTAACAAATATGGACTAGTAGCTTAATTTTACAGAACTCCTTTGGCCCATTCAGAGATAAAAAACATTGAGTACATGTAAATCGTCCAAATGGAGAAAATTATTAAGCTATTTAACAGAGCAAATGAAAATATTTTACTTTTTTTTTTCCTCTCACTGTTGTGGCCTCTCCCGTTGCGGAGCACAGGCTCCGGACGCGCAGGCTCAGCGGCCATGGCTCACGGGCCCAGCCGCTCCGCGGCATGTGGGATCTTCCCGGACCGGGGCACGAACCTGCGTCCCCTGCATCAGCAGGCGGACTCTCCACCACTGCACCACCAGGGAAGCCCTTTTACTTTTATTTCTATGTATTAAAGGAGAAGTGAGGTAAGGTATAAATGATTTTATGTGACGCTGGGAAACAAAACTAACACTTCTTTAGAGTTTAATGGCACAATTTTGCTCTATTTGGTTTTAATTTATAAGAGATATGACTGACCCTCCAACAATGCCATGTTACAATCATCATCCACTGTATGTCACATAATTACTTCAACCTCATTGGCATGACCCAGTGGTTAATCTCCATCCCAGTGGCTTGACTTCTGCTCATCTCGCGTTTCTCTTCAGACCTGCCCTGATGATCAAAGCCTGCCAATTTCAGCTATTTTCACATTGGTCAGAGACAGTTAGCATTGCCAGGAAACTGCAAAAACAATCTTGAAATGTAAGAGAGTATGTGAAGTATGTGACTGTGGGAATGTACTAAAAAGACTAAAATGGCCCAGCTTTTGAAGCTAAATTTTTGCAAAGAAAGATCAGGGAGAAGGCAAAATTCACCTTGACTTCTCAGCCTATCAAACCTGATTTTTGCTGTAAAGCCCATCTGCTTTGATGTTTGTGACTGTTTATCTAGGATCAGTCCCTGGGAGGGGTATTCCTGCGGCAGATCAGTGGCACAACTCTGCGCTGGGAACTAACGGCTGTTACTGACTCGTTGTCTATTCATTTCAGATTGTTTCTATGGAGGATTTATAGAAACAATACCAAGGTAGCACCAAGGTGGCTATCAATGCTGTTTACAGACAATTTAGAGGAATCAACCTGCAGTTATGTCTGGGCTGGCTTCCCTCGTGGTCCTGGGGCATAGTGTTCTAATCCTATTGTGATGTGATTGTTTCACCATAAACTGCTCCACAGAGGCCTGTAATTGGCACACAGGTTCAAATTAGATTGCTGTGTGTTTAGGAAAGCAGGGGTCATTTCACATCAGCACCTCTCATTAAGAAGCAGGCCACGAAGTTCTCCATTACAGAAAAATCTAATGTATATATTATCTTTTATTATAAAGGAAATACCCAAAGTATATACTCACAGACACACACACACATATATTCCCCATCTTGCCTTTCATCACCATGAGGAGGATAGTAATGTGAAAATGCAAAACACTTTTCTGAGAATGGCAATTAAATATTTACCAGCAATGTATCACGGAACACTGGGCTTTAGGAGCTAAAAAGGGGTGACAAGAGGGAAATGAATGGCTGAAAAAGTCCAACCATCAGTCCTGCTGTCTTCTAATAATATCATGACATGATGGCCACCTTTCTCTGGAAGCCAGGAAGGCCTATTGTCCCTGTGTTTTCAACTCTAGTGAAGGGTGATCTCAAGTGAGGTCTCAGGAGAAAATGCCCTCTTCCTAAACTCCTGAGCTTCTTTCCAGATCACCAAACAAGTCTTCAAACCAATGACAGCAAAATGTGTTTATTGAAGGATAATCTACACATGGGGCAAGGTTGCCGTCTGGATAGTTGAAACCTGGGCTACACAACACTTCTGTAGAAAAAATAATAAACATTTCACAATCCGATGCCATAAGTAAATAAACACTTCTCAGGTCTTTGCTTCAGCCTTTCTGTGACCCATGGAAGAAAATACATATATTTAAAGGAGGCCAATATGAGAAGAAAATTACGTAAGCCAAAAAGTATGTAATGTTAGAAAATGAAGAAACAAAATAGTAAAAAATAAATTATGATTATGGATGGAGAAGGAATACGAGAGAATTGATATGCAAAAAACACAATTCAGATCATTAAAAAGTAAGAGACAGAAGTACAGGAAGAGATAATAATAAGGAAAGTGGGAGAGGGGCATGGAAAAAGCAGAGCGACTTTCCACTTCAAAACAGGAAACTGATTTGCTTGCAGATGTGTAAAAAACAGTAGGGGAATGTGGACTTGAGCCTGGAAGAAGTCAACTAGTGCACACGGAAACAAATCACAGAGAGACCAGCACAGCGTCCCTGTATGGGTCGAATTGTGTCTTGAGAAAAAGGGATCTTAACCCCTAGTACCTTAGAATGTGACTTTATTTTGGAGATGGGTCCTTATAAAAAGGGTAAATGTGGAGATGGGTCCTTATAAAAAGAGTAAGATGTACACAGAGAGAAGATGATGTAAAGAGACACAGGGAGGAGATGCCATCTACACTCTAAGAAAGGACTTGAACAGGTCCTTCCCTCAAACCCCTCAAAAGGAACCGACACTGCCAGCACCTTGATTTGGGGTGTCCAGCCTCCAGAACTGTGAGACAATAAATTTTCTGTTGCTTAAGCCACCTTGTTTTTTACGGCAGCCCTAGCAAACGAAAATGGTCCCATAGCTAGGGAGTCTGACTCTCAGTTGATAGATAGTTCAGCAGCCCTCTCCCAAACTTCCAAATTCCTCAGGTGTGCCTTCAAGACATTCCTTGAAGATCGACCTCAGGGCAGCTCCAGAAGCCTTTTGCTCTGCATAGCAGCTTGTGAATTCTCTGCTCTTCCCATGCTTGTGTACATCAAGCACGTATAATTCCCTATTAGAAAAGGCTTCTGGCTTGCTGTCTTCAGGACCTATAATGTTCAGCGTCTACTGGGATATAAAAACTTCCTAGAGGTTCAGAAGTATAACCTAACACCAGCATCCAGGGACACATTGCAAGGCCTTGCCCCTCACCAATGGCTAGAGCCACCAACCAAAAAACCTATCTACATATAAGTGCCGTTCCAATCATTTCAGTAGGTCATCTAGTAACAGTGTATTCTTTCCAAACACACCAGCACAATAGGTAAACCTCTGTGCCATGGTCTCACATGAAGCAGGACACACTAGCTGCTGGATTCTTGGTGGGGCGAATCCAGGATCCTCATATGCTATTGTTGTAGGTTCTGAATCCCTGGGAAGCGCTCTCCCCTACCCCATGCCAGCATCAGCCACTTCCTTGCTAGTATATTTCCACTATAATTTCAAAGACAGACCTAAAAGACATGCTTCTTTGCTTGACAGTGATCTTAGGGCAATTGCCAATGAGGAGACTGTAGCCTAAATGTCCTGGAGAGCATAATGGATGATCGTAAAGCATGTCCTTCCTGTCCTTTGTTCCTGAGACAAAGGTGGGAAAAGGCATAAACATGACGTGTGACCTTGACACTATTAATCTCATCCAGTAAATTGAGGGGAGGGTGTTCTAGAAAATCTCTAGACCCCCTCTCTGATAATTGTATCACTGCTACTCTGAGGGGTTCCTCTCTCCTAACTTCTCCATGTTTCACTGGCTTGGAGTCATTCCCAAAGTGAGCCTTGACTGGTCCTGTCTGGCTTCCTCCACAGTTTTCTCCAAGGTGAAGGCTTTATAGTAAGTGCTCATAGAGCCCCCTCTGAGTCTCTTTTACAAGTAAAGAGAATGAACACTCTCTACCCCATCTGAAACTCTAGCACATCAGTGGTTTAAGCGGATGGATTCCTTTCACCACCAGAAAGCTCTGTTACGTAATGTAATTATTAGGCCAGGCAGAACTTCATCTGATGATAAATGACAGGTCACAGAAAGTTCACGGTCAATAACAGAAGTCGCACATTGGTCCTAGCAGGAGCACACACATAGGAAAGGACGTGGGAGCCATCGATAACCATGTTTGGGTCAGATAATTATTATTAGCTTAGTAATAGTTATCGCCATCCTCTCTCTTTCTGCTGATTCAGTAAAGAGCACTAATCACAATGAGGGGTCAAATGTACAAACCAAATGACACTCCTTTCCCAAACGCGTAATGCAGTTTCTAATGAGCTAATAAATGCTGTGTGTGTGTGTGTGTGTGTGTGTGTGTGTGTGTGTGTGTGTAGTTGCAGATGTGTGCTTAATCCAAGAAAATTAAACTTGCTAGGTGGCAGGGGACTCTCCAACTACAACATTTTCTTTTCTTTCTACTAAATCACAGCCCTACCATAAGCTTTCTTTGAAACCCTGGGATAGAGCAGAAAGGAGTGAAAGAATTCCCCTTCTGGCTGCACTTTGAATCTTCTTAAAACCTAATTCAAAGTATTGTCATTCTTTTGTAGACACAAGCCTATAAACTCATTCTCCAGATAGAAGTTTTGAAACAAAACATGGGGACTTCTGAGACATGAAGGGCTCCTTAGTAATTAAGATAAAATAAGGATTCCCACACCAGCCTCTGAAACAGATCTGTGAAACAGCTCAATACTTCACTTCACTGGGCTGAAGCCCATTCGGGCCATCGAGTTGAAAACTGCTGTATTATTATTCTTTGATGTCTACAGCTTAGTAGCACAAAGCTGGTCTCTGAGCACTTACTCTCTATAAAGAAACTCCAAATGTTTGGCCTTTGGGCTGTAAATATTGTGTCACCATTGATTTTTAACGTATAAAGTGTATTTTCCTGAATGTCAACTATTTTCAAAGTGCAGGGCCTCCCAAGAGCACAAAGTAGAAAGAATTAAAGATGGTTTAAAAGCTAAAGCTACAAGCAAGTGGGGAAGAAAGGCAGGGGAAAGAAGAAATACAAGAGAGAAATGAATGAGAGCCCTATCCCAAGTACTGTGTTCTCTTTCATGGTTGAGTTTCAAATGTTACATGGAAATTTATCTCACTGTCACTGAAGCCATGTTAATATCAACGTTATCAGTTCCATTCCTTTACAAGACCAGTTGTGTTCTCAAATGCTGCAAACAGCCCTAGAGTGAAATTTTGGTAAGAACTTTATCTCCTTCATTTCAATCTCTTTAATTACTCTTCATAGTAAATAGATGCAAAAAAATATTTGTTCAATGAAGAAATTCTACCAAATCCTCTATTTCCCAAATAGTGAACCTATATTTCAAACATTCTGTCAGAACTTTCATTCAAATTAGAAAATGAAACTATCGGGAAATAATTCTGAGCAGTTGTTTACACATTTAAAAATCTGTCAAATTTCACCTCCTTTTCTTGGCACGGTGTTGAGTACAGTCAGAGTTAAAGCAAATATAGTGCCATTTTCCTGGGTTTTGTTAAGTTGGGAGAAATACCCTGAGCTGCGTCCCAGACCCACGGCGGATCACCTTGCTCTTTCTTTATCAGCCTCCTGTGCCAAGTCATAATCCAACCATCAAGTTCAGCCTCTGACCTCCAAGATGGAAACTGAGGACCCTTGGG
>NW_006793856.1:2037449-2097087 GCF_000442215.2 Lipotes vexillifer | reverse complement strand
TCAGTCAATCAGACAGATGCAACCAAAGTTAGGACAAATCTCTTTATACAAAGCCTTCCCGATTTGCATTTTCCTGTGTGTAAAGCTAAAAGAAATAAAGGTTTTGTCACTTATCTTTAAAAGAAGTTGTGATAAACACCACCAGACAAACTTTCAGATCCCTCACTGCTTTATAAAACTTGATATAATATATACATCAATATATAATGCAAGTAATTACTCAATTTCAAAAGAGTTTAAAATGTAGACTTGTAGTTTAAAAGTCCAAAGAAACAAAATTGCAAAACTATAGCATTGCTGGAACAGAACAGAAGGAAGTCTAAGGGAATACATTTTTAACATGCAAATATGTCAACTCACTGATATCAAAGGAGTAAATGCTAAAACTGTTCTCGCCAACTTCATTCAAATTACTCACCTCTTTTGTTATAAAGCTGTGCTGGCTTGCTTGGGAGTCCTAGGGTGACTGTGATTCTGACAATCCGTTTCTCCCATAGTCCCCTCGGATCCGCATCCTCTATCTCCTGTAACTGCTCCTGGCCATCACTTGTTAACTGGGAAATTGCCTTGATATCTATCCTTCAGCAATAATCTAGCAAGAAATATTTGTGTTCCTCAAGCATGCTCTATCTATACTTAATGCTCCATCCACGCATGTTCTCTAAGGATGTTTTTACAACTGTTAATAAAAAGCAAGTTGACTATTTTAAATTCCGTATAAATGTAAAGGAATTCATTCTGACTCTGTTCAGTGCAAATCAGCCAGTATTAACTGAGCTCCCCTCATACCCTCAGCTAAATGCCGAGGTGGGTCACCAAAGGAAAAGAGAAAAGAAAACAGACTTTGCCAAGGAATAGGGAAATCTCAGTCTCATCTCTGCCAAAAAGTCACTGCATAACCTTTGGCCCATCATCCCTCCAGCCCTCAGTTTTTAACATTAAAATAACTAGCCTGGATGTACTGTAAGGTTTCTCCAGTATTTCAAATAATTCCTGTGTCTTTCTGCAGCCTTGAGACTGTGTGTGTTTTTTACTATACTCTAAGTGTGTAGGTGTATGAGGTAGGGACTGAAGGAAATAAAGGCTAAAATTGAGGGATTAAAATTATACATATTTGTTTGGTGTTTGACCACAAAAGAGAAATCTGAAGTCAAACAATGGAGAAATACATATTGTTTATGATTATGGGACTATAAGTATAATATTTGTAAGAAAGGGGAGACACTCGCTTTTATATCCATTTTATGCAGAAAACTATTTGCATACCCAAATAGTCTAAAATTCTGATGACAATAGATTTAATCCAGAATTATGTTAAAATATTGATAATACAAGGGCAATTTTTTAAAAAAAATTTAGGACATTTTAGGTATTTATTCTTAGTTGCAATAAGAATTTTTTTTCTCTTTAATTGGGGATAAAACAAAGTCATAAACCAAAATTCTATTTGACATGTGTTTGTAAAGGATGACAGGCCAACTGAACAATTCCCAAGAAGTTTTAATTAGAGTTACTTTGAGGGCTTGCTTCCGACTATTGCTGAAAATCATTAAACGTTATAGATATGACATGGCAGTGTTAGCTGTGAAAATAATCACAGGCTGATGTTAGCAATGAAATCATAATGAAGTGATATCATGTTGATATAATTTTATTTCTTCATTAATTATTCCTCCAATATAATAATCACTAAAATCTATACAAACTCCAGGCTGAGCATCTTAAAATTCAATTCCCTTTCAGGAATGTGTAGTCATTTAGATCAACAATTTTGAGAGATAGCAGATTGCCTTTTTCACTCCACTTTTTGGATCACATTTGATTATCTCATAATAATATATTCAGTACACTGTTTAGGGATAACATACTCCTCTCACTGGATTACCTGGGATAAAGTAAACACACCTTGTTTACCTATACTATCCAAATTCCATGGTTAAATTGAAAGCTAATATTCATTCATTTGTTCATTTGATCCCTAACTTTGTGCCAGGCATTGTTTGAGGAACCATGGCTACATCACTAACCAAAACAGAAAAAATATCTTGCCTTCTGGCAACTTACATTCCAGTACTGGGAAGGCGGATAATAAACATAATAAACACAAAAATTGACAAGTGCTATTCAAAAAGTGGCAGTATGTATGTTGAACTATTTTCACTTATACAACGGTTTGGTCTAGGTTATGAATAATGCATCTTGTTTCCACAAAGCATTCAGATATTGATATAATTAGACTCATTTCTGAGGTCTTCCTATAGTTCATGCGTCAAATGCAGGTCCTTCAGTCAGCTGTGCTTGGGTCTATAGGTATGGGATGTTAAAGAAATGAGAGCAGTCCTGCTAACACTGACTTCACTCCCTTACAGATGGAGGATGACAGTGATTTCCCAAGGCATTCTAATTACAAAGTATTTAGTAGTCAGGATCTAGCACACACCTGCCAGAAACTTGAGAGGAGAGATGCTGCACCAGAATTTTTATCCTACACAGCTGGAAGCCGAGTTCTAAAGATGCTGGTAGCGGCATAAAAACGACATGCCCTCAGAGTTCAGTTGTAAGTCTCAGGAATTCTCCCCTTACAAGGGTAGGTATAAACACATCAGTCTCAATCTCTCATTCCACAAGAACTAGCCATGGTCCTTGAAGCCGAGAATGTGCTCTGCCAATACTTGGAATTAGAAACGTGATTTTATAAAGCCCAATGACTACACTTCCCACCTGGACATATATTTGAAGGGTTTCCAGACGAGGCATGTGAGCCGTTTCCAGAAAAGATAACATTTGATTGAGACTTATACACCATTATCAAATTACTGCAACTAGCTGGTTTTGAAAGTTAAATAACAGGTGGATGTTTAAATGGCTCCACAAATTTAGAACTGAACACATTAAATCATAAGTCTTAAAGTAAAAAATGTAAATTTTATAATGACTTGAAGAAATTTATTATTGAAATGAAAAATAAACTATTTTCTAAAAAGATAAAAGAATTTAAATAAATATGTCTGCTGCTGTTGCTTTTTGTGCAGATCAATTTCTCGACTCAATACGTTTGTGTTCTTTCTCACAATATTGTCTCATATAAAAATCTCAGGCGCTGGGGAAGATGGCGGAAGAGTAAGACGCGGAGATCACCTTCCTCCCCACAAATACATCCGAAATACATCTACACGTGGATAACCCCTACAGAACACCTACTGAACGCTGGCAGACCTCAGACCTCCCAAAAGGCAAGAAACTCCCCAAGTACCTGGGTAGGGCACAAGAAACAAGAATAAACAGAGACAAAAGGATAGGGATGGGACCTGCACCAGTGGGAGGGAGCTGTGAAGGAGGAAAGGTTTGCACACACTAGGCAGCCCCTTCGCGGGCGGAGACTGCGGAGGAGGGAAGCTTCGGAGCCGCGGTGGAGAGCGCAGCAACAGGGGTGCGGAGGGCAAAGCGGAGAGATTCCCGCACAGAGGATCAGGGCTGACCGGTACTCACCAGACCGAGAGGCTTGTCTGCTCACTCACCGGGGCGGGCGGGGCTGGGAGCTGAGGCTCGGGCTTCGGAGCGCACGGAGAGGACAGGGGCAGGCGGCGTGAGCATAGCCTGAAGGGGTTAGTGCGCCACGGCTAGCCTGGAGGGAGTCCGGGGAAAAGTCTGGAGCTGCCGAAGAGGCAAGAGACTTTTTCTTCCCTCTTTGTTTCCTGGTGTGCCAGGAGAGGGGATTAAGAGCGCTGCTTAAAGGAGCTCCAGAGACTGGCCTGTGTGCGAGCAGAGGTCACTATCTGGGGAGCCTGTGCAGCCCGCCACTGCCAAAGTCCCGGAATCCACGGACAACTCCCCCGGAAGAACGCACGGCGCGCCTCACGCTGGTGCAACGTCATGCCTGCCTCTGCCGCCGCAGGCCCGCCCCGCACTCCGTGCCCCTCCCTCCCTGCGGCCTGAGTGCGCCAGAGCCCCCGAATCAGCGGCTCCTTTAAGCCTGTCCTATCTGAGCGAAGAACAGACGCCCTCCGGTGACCTACACGCAGGGGCGGGGCCAAATCCAAAGCCGAGCCCCTGGGAGCTGTGCGAACAAAGAAGAGAAAGGGAAATCCCTCCCAGCAGCCTCAGAAGCAGCGGATTAACGCTCCACAATCAACTTGATGTACCCTGCATCTGTGGAATACCTGAATAGACAACGAATCATCCCAAATTAAGGAGGTGGCCTCTGAGAGGAAAATTTATGATTTTCTCCCCATTTCCTTTTGTTGTGAGTGTGTATGTGTATGCTTCTGTGTGAGATTTTGTCTGTACACCTTTGCTTCCACCATTTGTCCTAGGGTTCTATCCGTCCGTTTTTTTTTATTCTTGTTTTTGTTTGTTTTTTAATTATTTTTTTATAATTATTTTTTAGTTTAATAACTTTATTTTACCTTTTTTCTTTCTTTCTTTCTTTCTTTCCCTCCTTCCCTCCTTTAGACAACGAATCATCCCAAATTGAGGAGGTGGACTTTGAGAGCAAGGTTTATGATTTTTTTCCCCTTTTCCTCTTTTTGTGAGTGTGTATGTGTATGCTACTCTGTGAGATTTTGTCTGTATAGCTTTGCTTCCACCATTTGTCCTAGGGTTCTGTCCGTCTGTTTTTTTTAAAATTTTTTTCTCTTAAAAATTTTTTATTTTAATAACTTTATTATATTTTATATTACTTTATTTTATTTCACTTTATCTTCTTTCTTTTTTCCTTCCCTCCTTCCTTCCTTCCTCCCTCACTCCCTCCCTCCTTTCATTCTTTCCTTTCTTTCATTCTATCTATCTTTCTTACTTTCTTTCTTTCTACTTCTACTAATTCTTTCTTTCTACTTTATCTCCCTGTTATTCTGAGCTGAGTGGATGAAAGTCTCTTGGTGCTGCAGCCAGGAGTCAGTGCTGTGCCTCTGAGGTGGGAGGGCCAACTTCAGGACACTGGTCCACAACAGACCTCCCAGTTCCACATAATATCAAACGGCGAAAATATCCCAGAGATCTCCATCTCAACACCAGCACCCAGTTTCACTCAATGATCAGGAAGCTACAGTGCTGGACATCCTATGCCAAACAACTAGCAAGACAGGAACACAACCCCACCCATTAGCAGAAAGGCTGCCTAAAATCATAAAAAGTCCACAGACACCCCAAAACACACCACCAGACGTGGACCTGCCCACCAGAAAGACAAGATCCACAGCCACTAGTCCCCTCCACCAGGAAGCCTACACAACCCACTGAACCAACCTTAGCCACTGGAGACAGACATCAAAAACAACGGGAGCTACGAACTTGCAGCCTGCAAAAAGGTGAACCCAATCACAGTAAGATAAGCAAAATGAGAAGACAGAAAAACACACAGCAGATGAAGGAGCAAGATAAAACCCCACCAGACCTAACAAATGAAGAGGAAATAGGCAGTCTAACTGAAAAGGAGTTCAGAATAATGATAGTAAAGATGATCCAAAATCTTGGAAATAGAATGGACAAAATGCAAGAAGCAGTTAACAAGGACCTAGAAGAAATAAAGATGAAACAGACAATGATGAACAACACAATAAATGAAATGAAAAATACTCTAGATGGGATCAATAGCAGAATAAATGAGGCAGAAGAACGGATAAGTGACCTGGAAGATAAAATAGTGGAAATAACTACTGCAGAGCAGAATAAAGAAAAAAGAATGAAAAGAACTGAGGACAGTCTCAGAGACCTCTGGGACAACATTAAACGCACCAACATTCGAATTATAGGGGTTCCAGAAGAAGAAGAGAAAAAGAAAGGGACTGAGAAAATATTTGAAGAGATTATAGTTGAAAACTTCCCTAATATGGGAAAGGAAATCGTTAATCAAGTCCAGGAAGCACAGAGAGTCCCATACAGGATAAATTCAAGGAGAAATACGCCAAGACACATATTAATCAAACTGTCAAAAACTAAATACAAAGAAAGCATATTAAAAGCAGCAAGGGAAAAACAACAAATAACACACAAGGGAATCCCCATAAGGTTAACAGCTGATCTCTCAGCAGCCAGAAGGGACTGGCAGGACATATTTAAAGTGATGAAGGAGAAAAACCTGCAACCAAGATTACACTACACAGCAAGGATCTCATTCAGATTTGGTGGAGAAATTAAAACCTTTACAGACAAGCAAAAGCTAAGAGAGTTCAGCACCACCAAACCAGCTTTACAACAAATGCTAAAGGAACTTCTCTAGGCAAGAAACACAAGAGAAGGAAAAGACCTACAATAAGGAACCCAAAACAATTAAGAAAATGGTAATAGGAACATACATATCGATAACTACCTTAAATGTAAATGGACTAAATGCTCCCAGCAAAAGACAAAGATTGGCTGAATGGATACAAAAACAAGACCCATATATTTGCTGTCTACCAGAGACCCACTTCAGACCTAGAGACACATACAGACTGAAAGTAAGGGGTGGAAAAAGATATTTCATGCAAATGGAAACCAAAAGAAAGCTGGAGTAGCAGTACTCATATTAGACAAAATAGACTTTAAAATAAAGACTATTAGAAGAGACAAAGAAGGACACTACATAATGATCAAGGGATCGATCCAACAAGAAGATATAACAATTGTAAATATTTATGCACCCAACATAGGAGCACCTCAATACATAAGGCAAATACTAACAGCCATAAAAGGGGAAATCCACAGTAACACATTCACAGTAGGGGACTTTAACACCCCACTTTCACCAATGGACAGATCATCCAAAATGAAAATAAATAAGGAAACCCAAGCTTTAAATGGTACATTAAATAAGATGGATGTAATTGATATTTATAGGACATTCCATCCAAAAACAACAGAATACACATTCTTCTCAAGTGCTCATGGAACATTCTCCAGGATAGATCATATCTTGGGTCACAAATCAAGCCTTGGTAAATTTAAGAAAACTGAAATTGTATCAAGTATCTTATCTGACCACAACGCTATTAGACTAGATGTCAATTACAGGAACAGATCTGTAAAAAATACAAACACATGGAGGCTAAACAATACACTACTTAATAACGAAGTGATCACTGAAGAAATCAAAGAGCAAATAAAAAAATACCTAGAAACAAATGACAATGGGACACGACGACCCAAAATCTATGGGATGCTGCAAAAGCAGTTCTAAGAGGGAAGTTTATAGCAATACAATCCTACCTTAAGAAACAGGAAACATCTCGAATAAACCACCTAACCTTACACCTAAAGCAATTAGAGAAATAAGAACAAAAAAACCCCAAAGTTAGCAGAAGGAAAGAAATCATAAAAATCAGATCAGAAATAAATGAAAAAGAAATGAAGGAAACGATAGCAAAGATCAATAAAACTAACAGCTGGTTCTTTCAGAAGATAAACAAAATTGATAAACCATTAGCCAGACTCATCAAGAAAAAAAGGAAGAAGACTCAAATCAATGGAATTAGAAATGAGAAAGGAGAAGTAACTGAAACTGCAGAAATACAAAAGATCATGAGAGATTACTACAAGCAACTCTATGCCAATAAAATGGACAACCTGGAAGAAATGGACAAATTCTTAGAAATGTACAACCTGAAATGCACAAACTGCCAAGACTGAATCAGGAAGAAATAGAAAATATGAACAGACCAATCACAAGCACTGAAATTGAAACTGTGATTAAAAATCTTCCAACAAACAAAAGCCCAGGACCAGATGGCTTCACAGGCGAATTCTATCAAACATTTAGAGAAGAGCTAACACCTATCCTTCTCAAACTCTTCCAAAATATAGCAGAGGGAGGAACACTCCCAAACTCATTCTACGAGGCCACCATCACCCTGATACCAAAATCAGACAAGGATGTCACAAAGAAAGAAAACTACAGACCAGTATCACTGATGAACATAGATGCAAAAATCCTCAACAAAATACTAGCAAACAGAATCCAACAGCACATTAAAAGGGTCATACATCATGATCAAGTGGGGTTTATTCCAGGAATGCAAGGATTCTTCAATATACGCCAATCAATCAACGTAATACACCATATTAACAAACTGAAGGAGAAAAACCATATGGTAATCTCAATAGATGCAGAGAAAGCTTTCAACAAAATTCAACACCAATTTATAAAAACCTTGCAGAAAGTAGGCATAGAGGGAACTTTCCTCAACATAATAAAGGCCATATATGACAAACCCACAGTCAACATCATCCTCAATGGTGAAAAACTGAAAGCATTTCCACTAAGATCAGGAATAAGACAAGGATGTCCACTCTCACCACTCTTATTCAACATAGTTTTGGAAATTTTAGCCACAGCAATCAGAGAAGAAAAGGAAATAAAAGGAATCCAAATCGGAAAAGAAGAAGTAAAGCTGTCACTGTTTGCAGATGACATGATACTATACATAGAGAATCCTAAAGATGCTACCAGAAAACTCCTAGAGCTAATCAATGAATTTGGTAAAGTAGCAGGATACAAAATTAATGCACAGAACTCTCTGGCATTTCTATACACTAATGATGAAAAATCTGATAGTGAAATCAAGAAAACACTCCCATTTACCATTGCAACAAAAAGAATAAAATATCTAGGAATAAACCTACCTAAGGAGACAAAAGACCTGTATGCAGAAAATTATAAGACATTGATGAAAGAAATTAAAGATGATACAAATAGATGGAGAGATATACCATGTTCTTGGATTGGAAGAATCAACATTGTGAAAATGACTCTACTACCCAAAGCAATCTACAGATTCAATGCAATCCCTATCAAACTACCACTGGCATTTTTTACAGAACTAGAACAAAAAAATTTCACAATTTGTATGGAAACACAAAAGGCCCCGAATAGCCAAAGCAATCTTGAGAATGAAAAACGGAGCTGGAGGAATCAGGCTCCCTGACTTCAGACTATACTACAAAGCTACAGTAATCAAGACAGTATGGTACTGGCACAAAAACAGAAATATAGATCAATGGAACAGGATAGAAAGCCCAGAGATGAACCCACACACATATGGTCACCTTATCTTTGTTAAAGGAGGCAGGAATGTACAGTGGAGAAAACACAGCCTCTTCAATAAGTGGTGCGGGGAAAACTGGACAGGTACATGTAAAAGTATGAGATTAGATCACTCCCTAATACCATACACAAAAATAAGCTCAAAATGGATTAAAGACCTAAATGTAAGGCCAGAAACTATCAAACTTTTAGAGGAAAACACAGGCAGAACACTCTATAAATCACAACAAGACCCTTTTTGACCCACCTCCTAGGGAAATGGAAATAAAAACAAAAATAAACAAATGGGATCTAATGAAACTTCAAAGCTTTTGCACAGCAAAGGAAACCATAAACAAGACCAAAAGACAACCTTCAGAATGGGAGAAAATATTTGCAAATGAAGCAACTGACAAAGGATAAATCTCCAAAATTTACAAGCAGCTCATGCCGCTCAATAACCAAAAAACAAACAACCCAATCCAAAAATGGGCAGAAGACCTAAATAGACATTTCTCCAAAGAAGATATACAGTCTGCCAACAAATACATGAAAGAATGCTCAACATCATTAATCATTAGAGAAATGCAAATCAAAACTACAATGAGATATCATCTCACACCAGTCAGAATGGCCATGATCAAAAAATCTAGAAACAATAAATGCTGGAGAGGGTGTGGAGAAAAGGGAACCCTCTTGCACTGTTGGTGGGAATGTAAATTGATACAGCCACTGTGGAGAACAGTATGGAGGTTCCTTAAAAAACTACAAATAGAACTACCCTATGACCCAGCAATCCCACTACTGGGCATATACCCTGAGAAAACCATAATTCAAAAAGTCATGTACCAAAATGTTCATTGCAGCTCTTTTTACAATAGCCTGGAGATGGAAACAACCTAAGTGTCCTTCAACAGATGAATGGATAAAGAAGATGTGGCACATATATACAATGGAATATTACTCAGCCATAAAAAGAAACGAAATTGAGCTATTTGTAATGAGGTGGGTAGACCTAGAGTCTGTCGTACAGAGTGAAGTAAGTCAGAAAGAGAAAGACAAATACCGTATGCTAACACATATATATGGAATTTAAGGGAAAAAAATGTCATGAAGAACCTAGGGGTAAGACAGGAATAAAGACACAGTCCTACTAGAGCACGGACTTGAGGATATGGGGAGGGGGAAGGGTAAGATGTGACAAAGCGAGAGAGAGGCATGGACATATATACACTACCAAATGTAAAGTAGCTAGCTAGTGGGAAGCAGCCGCATAGCACAGGGAGATCAGCTCGGTGCTTTGTGACTGCCTGGAGGGGTGGGATAGGGAGGGTGGGAGGGAGGGCGATGCAAGAGGGAAGAGATATGGGGACATATGTATATGTATAACTGATTCACTTTGTTATAAAGCAGAACTAATACACCATTGTAAAGCAATTATACTTCAATTAAAAAAAAAAAAAATCTTAGGAAACAGAAAGAAATCCGTAAAATGAGTCTGCTTCCAGACTGTCAGAAGCAAACGTAGGGGTGAAAAAAGTCAAATCCATTTGCTTATTGCATACACCTGCTGTGACAATCTGATAATAATAGGAGGTATAAATAATTAACTGCTGGGACTTCTGTGGTGGTGAAGTGGTTAAGAATCCGCCTGCCAATGCAGGGGACACGGGTTCGAGCCCTGGTCCGGGAAGATCCCACGTGCTGCGGAGCAACTAAGCCCATGCGCCACAGCTACTGAGTCTGCGCACTCTAGCCCGCGAGCCTCAACTACTGAGCCTGGTGCCACAACTACTGAAGCCCGCAAGCCTAGAGCCCGTGCTCCACAACAAGAGAAGCCACCGCAATAAGAAGTCTGCACACCACAACAAAGAGTAGCCCCCGCTTGCTGCAACTAAAGGAAGCCCACACACAGCAATGAAGACCCAACCCAGCCAAATAATAAATAAAAAATTAAAAAATATAATTAACTGCTACCTCAATGCCACTTTGTAGGTGGAAATCAGGAATCTCATTTTGCCCATAATCAAGTTAATGCACCAGAACCATACAAAACCTAAAATTTACTTTGTTTCCCCATAATTTAGGGAATGCTATTCCCAAATGGCTCCTACTGAAATCTTACTTTTATTCATTGAAATTTTACCGATTTACCTTTATAGACCTTGTTTGTCATAGTCATCTGTAAAATATTACTTTGGAACTATTTCAAATTAAAAAGTTAGGGACTAAGGAAGACCTGAAATATTTTCAAGCCTGTGCCCCTGCCTTGTAGCAATCTCTCGTCAAACACCCTAGACAAGTTTATATTTATCCCATTTTAAAGGCATTCACTGCAGGAGATTCTAAACTTCCCCCTTTGGAAAACTCAGTTCAGCATTAAACAATTTCACCATGTGGAAATACACATTGCATTGAACTCAAATCCATGTTGCTGTACTTTTCAATCAGTTTCCTCTGTCTGTCTTTCTCAAGGACAGAGAACGGCAGCTACTATTAACAGTTTTATCACCTCCTATGTAAATCCTGCTTTCAGACCATGGCCAGGCCCCTCTCTGCTTTCCCATTGCAAATGTTTCAGTCCTATTAATCTCACAGCCTTATTTTCTAGCCCTAAATCCTTACTGGCCATAAACCACTCTAGACTCAGAACAGTAATGTCTCTATTCCTTCATGCTTGTTTCATACAGAATCCTGCTTTTAATTTCCTAGACATTAAGAGCTAGAATGTGTACAATTTAGTTCAGAAGCAGAAATCTCCCAATGGAGATGGGTCCCTTCTGGTAATTTCTGGATTTTTTTGCATATGAACCATGATGTCAAAGAGGCACCAGGTGTTTGGGGAGAGGTCACCTCTTGAGTTACAAATTTGGTTGTCATCAGGATATAAATAGCATTTGAGGCCATGAAACTGGTGAGATCACCCAGGAAGTGACTGTAGAAACACTTTGGGGCATTTTCCTGTTTGGAGATTGAGAGAAGGACATTGCTGTGATAACCAGAGCTTTAAAATTGTCTGGAATTCCACTCTTGTTTCTGCATTTTGAGTGATCTATTCTAAATAAAATAGAATTTCACACCTTGTCCATTCCCACCTGAAAATAACTCAATAACTAAAGTGTTTAGGAAAGAATGTTCTTACTCTGACCTGTGGAGCCCTGCATGGCCGGGAGGCAGCTCCCTTCTTGCAGAATCACCTTGAACCCCTCACACACTGTTCTCCAGACATACTACTTTCTTTCCATTTTTCTAAGGGGATTCCCCCTTCCTGCCACTGGGCCTTTGCACAGGATGTTTCGTTTCACATAGAGTCTTCCCCTTCCTTTTTTCTTGTTAATTCCCTCAGAAGCTTTCCCTAATTCAGCCAAATTTTCTCTAACGTTCTCTCTGCTCTCCCAGCACCATGTACATCTCTGTCATAGATTTTACCTAGAGCTAATATGTCATTCTGCCTATATGATCATCTGATTTTTGTTCGTTTCCCCCACCAGACCGTAAGCATTATGAGAGCAGGGACCTTGAACATTGCTTTACATACCTCCAGCCTCTGGCAAAGCACATGACCCGAAGTAGATGCTCAATAAATCTTTAGAGGTAGAATTAATGAATGAAGAGAATCTGAAGGTTTATTTCTAAAGTTGTGGACTGATAATATATTTATGTTTCCCCGAATTGCTCAAAGAAATTTACAAATACCTCCAGAAGTCCCCTCACCACTGCTATAGAAAGTAACAGTCCACTTCCCTTCTGAATGGCATGTTCTAAATTTAATTTCTCCTACATTTTGCCTATTTCAGAGAAATGTCCCTTTTATAAGCAAGTCACAGAAGTACAGCTTCAGACATGGACAGTGTGTGTCTGATGAGTCTCAAGACAAGGACAGAGTGCTGGGAAGTGCCCAGTGGTGCTAGTTTATGTCATGACCTTGCACAAGGGAATGACCTCCAATTTATTGCTACTATGCTGCACAAATGATGGAATATGGATACTGGACTTGCAGTAAGAAAAGGTCAGCCTGGGAGGAAGTCACAGAACCCGTGGAGAAAAGGAGCCCACTCTGCTGGTGGCTGGAATCACCGCCTGGGGGACAAGGTTCATGCAAATAGGCACTCAGCCAGGCATGCTTCTGTTCTGTGTGCCTGTCAGCCAGGTGATGCCTTCTCATCTTTGGGCTAGAGCAATTTGTCCAGCCTGGCACATAGGTCTCACTTTTCTTCCTGAATCAACATGATCTATGTTAGACTTCGATTAAAAAGAAAAAGTTAACTGGAATGGAAGAAGGATTCTCCTTCAGATTTTCAGGATCCTATCAGCCACAGGCTGAAGCCCAGATACTCTGTTTAAATCAAGTACATGAGATAAAAGAAATATTCTTATTAAGTGTTGAATTTTGAAAGCATGTGGCTTCCCATAAGATAAAAACAATATATAATTGCACTACATCATACTGCATTGTAACTTTGATTTAATAAAACAACAGTTTGTAGAGATTACCTATTATTTAACTGTGCATCTTTGTGAAATGGGATTAACTACATTTTATTGCTGAGAAAAAATGAAAATGTAGGATAATTAAAATAAGTTTATAACTAATTTGTGTAGTGGAATAAACTCAAATGCTACAAAGTCTAGATACTGAGCTTTTTTCAATGGACAGTGGACTTGGAAAACCAGACAGCTTTCAAAGACATCATATGATATATGAATCATACATACGGTACATTAAAATGCTATATAAAATCTAGAACATAATTGCCTCCAATGATAATCTCTTCCTTATAAGATGATAGGGAAATTAGGATCCTTCCAGAAATTCCAACTCCTACTGGCTTTTAAAAGCCATAATTGTGTAATCCCATAGATCAGGAAGCCTTAGGACAGTCTCAAGGCATTACACAGTCAGGGCTGCAGCTCCATCTTTGGCATTTTTCTTGGTTCCACACCCTCTATATCTGCTTTGTCCTCAGACTGGCTTCCCTCTTGGTCACAGAACAGCTGCCAGCAACAGCTGGGATTCAGGTTTCTCTGTGCCTGGCCAGCTGAAAAAGGAAGGGGGATTTTTTTTCCCAATGTGGTATAAATAAACTTTCCATTCATCTGATTGGTCCAACTCGGTCACTTGCCCACCACAGCCCGCCAATAACAATTACTAGTGGAATGCCAAGTGCTCACTGGCTTCTCAGGGCATTCCTCGGGCAGAAGATGGATTCAGCTTCCCCTGAGTGAAGGGGAAGCTGAATCCATGCTGGGAGGCATGGATGCCTGAACAGAAAATCCTGTTTGGAAAGAAGAGGAGTGGCTTCTGGGCAGGCGGTTAGCAGCATCCGTTAAAGATGGCCAAAAATAATCTAGCTTTTAGTCCCAAAAACCTGCCCAGAGAAGAATTTTTAATAACAGGAATTTCGTTGTGTTTATAGTACCTAGTTGGAATGTTTAATCACTAAAAATAATCCTTTCTTCGTCATTTCTGTTGTATTATCGATTACTTCCATTTTCAATTGTCCCTTTCCCTCATTAAATTTTGAACCCCTTGTTGTGTCCTCTGCTTTATCAGAGAGTGCCCGTGGTACTCAGTCCATTATTTTAAATCCAGCAGGGACCAAACCTTCTGACTGGTTGCTAAATTCCAGCCAACTGGCTGACTTACTTCTTGGCCCTTTGGCGAAGAGCAGGCATAGCATCAGTTTAGTCACCGTGACATCTTCTATCCAGGAGTCTTCCCTCTCCTGGCAGGAGGACAAACTCTACGGGCTCATTACTAAGCATGTGGTGTTTTCTTTGTTTTGTTTTTTTGCGGTACGCGGGCCTCTCACTGTTGTGGCCTCTCCCATTGCGGAGCACAGGCTCCGGACGCGCAGGCTCAGCGGCCATGGCTCACGGGCCCAGCCGCTCCGCGGCATGTGGGATCCTCCCGGACCGGGGCACGAACCTGCGTCCCCTGCATCGGCAGGCGGACTCTCAACCACTGCGCCACCAAGGAAGCCCAAGCATGTGGTTTTTAATCAACAATGCCTATGATTAACATGGAGCAAGTTTCATCTAATATAGGGTATTTCAGAAAACATCTCAAAACACAATTGTTTTTATTGTATAGATGAAGCAAGTATATCTTTGATGGTTAAAACACACACACACAGAGTCACGAAATTAAGGTTTCCTCTGGTGCACTGAGTAAGCATGATCTAAGACAATCTTACTCTGAAGTGTTGAGAAAGGCAATGAAGCCTGTTGGTAAATACCGTAAATAAGCAAATAACCCAGCCCACCTCTGACAATGTTCTTTTATAATAACTGTAGCTTAAGAACTCTAAATAAATGTAATAGAAGTTTGTAATTTCACCTTTTTTTTTTCCTGATGGATATAGTTACAGGAGAGTGACAGTTATTCAATTGTCTGCTATTGACCTAATATGCTTAGATTGGTTCAGAGAACAAAGGCCCATGTATATTTTTGCTGACTCAGCTGAAATCTCCACTAAAATTAAGAATTTGTGTGTGTTCCAGTAAATAAAGTAGTTTATATTCTCCACCTGGTTTGTCTATTTTGTTATTAATCTTTAAGAAGCTCATGAAGTAGCCTGGCTCCATCTTGCAATTCAATTCTTAAGAAATAAAAATGAATAAAGTAGAAATTGTAATGCCATCTGTTATGCCTTTTGCAAAACAGTGATACAAACAATAAGTAAGAATCAGTAATCCCTTAAGTATCCCTAGATGATACCAGGTCATTTCCTAAGTATTATTCCACAGTTTTTAGAAGAAATATTTAGTAGCTGGGCCCTTAAAAGTATATTTTAAAAGTTTAATTTTTTCATCATGCCATACTTTTTTAGTTACTGTAAAGGTATCCACATTTCATTGGGTTAAATAATAGCCCACATGGTCTACATTAACTCTCCAACAGGAGCAGAGTTAGTTCAAATAACTGCAATCGAAAACTAAATCTCAACTTGATATTGAAAATTTCACAAAAGCAAATTTTTTTTATCAGACTTGAAGGAATAACACTGATAACACTAACAGTAATTCTAAGAGCACTTACTTGTGTTCCATGAATTATTTCATTTATTTTCTCGTATCAAACCTGTATCACTGTTACCTCCTCTTTAGAGATGAGCAAACAGGCTCAGAAAGGCTATGCTGCTCACTTGCCATTCCCCCTGATCTTTGTATTCCACATTGTCCGGTGTTCTTAACTAATGGCTGGCACAATCCAAGAGCAGTTATTATGTGATGGGCAAGAACTTCTGAAGAATTAGAGGCAGGCACAATACTCCACAGTTCAATAATGGAGAAACTGAGACAGGGATGAGGAGAGCAATTTGCCAGCATATGGGTTTTAGCTCATATTTCTTGACATGGGCTGAAGAACCTGAGATTCAGTAGGACTCTGTAGCAACTCCCCTGACAAGGAGCATCCTTCCCTGGTCTGGCGTATCATAGTTGCTACTTCACATAAGGAGAACAGGGTTTCTTCCTGCTATTTGATGAGAATAAAGACTTGAAATTTGGGCCCCAAATTATCACACGGATTAAAGATTAAAATGTAAAATAATAATAATGAGGAGGATAAAAATCCTGAAAATACTAGGAAAATAATAATCTTGAGGTATGGAATAACTTTTTAAACTTGACCTTAAAGAAACAAAGCAACAACTTTGTTTACATAAGAATTAAAAGGGGGAGAAGGAGTTAAAAGAAAAGAAATATAAACAAAATTAAAAAGAAATAGGTTCCCTTTTCTCCACACCCTCTCCAGCTTTTATTGTTTGTAGATTTTTGATGATGGCCGCTCTGACTGGTGTGAAGTGACACCTCGTTATAGTTTTGATCTGCATTTCTCTAATAATTAGTGATGTCGAGCATCTTTTCATGTGCCTCTTAGCCATCTGTATGTCTTCTTTGGAGAAATGTCTCCTTACATCTTCTGTCCATTTTTTCATTGGGTTGTTTGCTTTTTTTATATTGAGCTGCATAAGCTGTTTATATATTTTGGAGATTAATCCCTTGTCAGTTGCTTCATTTGCAAGTATTTTCTCCCATTCTGAGGGCTGTCTTTTCATCTCGTTTATGGTTTTCTTTGCTGTGCAAAAGCTTTTAAGTTTAATTAAGTCCCATTTGTTTATTTTTGTTTTTATTTTTATTACTCTAGGAGGCGGGTCAAAAAAGATACAGCCACTATGGAGAACAGTAGGGAGGGTCCTTAAAAAACTAAAAATAGAACTACCGTATGGCCCAGCAATCCCACTACTGGGCATATACCCTGAGAAAACCATAATTCAAAAACACACATGCACCCAGTGTTCATTGCAGCACTATTTATAACAGCCAGGACATGAAAGCAACCTAAATGTCCATTGACATATGAATGGATAAAGAAGATGTGGTACATACAGTGGAATATTACTCCACCATAAAAACAAACGAAATTGGGTCATTTGTAGAGACGTGGATGGACCTAGAGACTGTCATACAGAATGAAGTCAGAAAGAGAAAAACAAATATCGTATATTAACGCATATATGTGGAATCTAGAAAAATGGTACAGATGAACCTATTTGCAGGGCAGGAGTAGAGACGCAGATGTAGAGAATGGACGTGTGGACATGGCAGAGGGGAGGGAGGGGGTGGGATGAACTGGGAGATTGGGATTGACATATGTGCACTACCATGTGTAAAACAGATGGCTAGTGGGAACCTGCTGTATAGCACGGGGAGCTCAGCTTAGTGCTCTGTAGTGACCTAGATGGGTGGGATGGGGGCAGGGTGGGATGGAGGTCCAAGAGGGAGGGGATATATGTATACATATAGCTGATTCACTTCATTGTACAGCAGAAGCTAATATAACATTGTAAAGCAACTATACCCCCCCCCCCCCCAAACCAAATAGGTTAGCAGGGAAAAATACTTAGCAAAAGGTATGGCAGACAAATGGTTAATATCCTTAATACAGAAAGAGCTCTTGTAAAACACTGAGGAAAAAACGCCCAATCCCCAAATACACACAACACACAAAGAGCTAAGGACATAAATAGGCAAAAAAATCATTGTAAATAGCCAAGAAATATACTTTTCAAATGCTCACCTTCACTAATAATAACCAAATAAATGCAAAATCTAATTAGAATATTTTATTGCCTATTAATTTTGTAATAAAGGAATAATAAAAGAATTTTAAAAACTCATTTTCCCTTTTTCACTTATAGAATTAAGCTCTGTTTTTTATAAAGTACTTTAAGCTTCAACAAGCATAATGTTGAGTTAGAGACTTTACACTAAAGAAATTTGAAAATAAGATACATATATTATTACAAATAAAGTACCCACATCTAAAATTATCCCCATGAGAACTCTCCAAACTGATGTCTTTGGAGATCAGCTACTTCAGTTATTTCAATCTTTTAGAAAATTTCACTGATCTTCTTTATGAACGTCTTTTAACAGACATCTTTCTTATAGCATGTGGTACGTTTGGAACAACAAAAGCGGACATTGGGTGGAAACTTCATGTTTCATCTAATACTTGTTGTCTCCCAGGGTGCCCCAAGTCTCGGTATATACAGAGTTGTGGCAGTCATTTGTGGTTTTGACTTAACATTGTTTTTTTTCTCTTCAATCTGAATATTTACAAATATATTTAGCACTTCTTTATACAAAGACTGAATCTACTACAAAACCAAGCATAAGCACAGTATGTTCTACTTAATTCATGAAGACCCCATAGGGAAAAGTATAGGTGTTGGCATAGGAAAGACCTCAATTTAAGTACTGGCTCCACCATTCTTAAGCTTTTTGATCTGGGGTAAGGTATCTAAAGCTTGGTTTTATAACGTACAAATTGGAATTATGGGTCTTTCTTGCATAGGCTGAAAAAGCTTGCAGAGTATCTGGCACATGCTAGGCACTCACTAAAGCGTATCCATTATTAGTGAAGCTGATGGAATGTGAAGATTATCATTGATATGACTGTAATGGATTGAATTACACACTCCCAAAGACAGGATCAAGTCCTAATTCTTGAACGCTGTGAATGTGAACTTACTGGGAAATGGAGTCATTGTAGATGTAATCAAGTTAAGATGAAGTTATACTGTAATAGGGTGGGCCCTGAATCCAATGACTGGTGTCCTCATAAGAAGAGGAGAGGACGTAAAGGCAAAGAGACACACAGAGATGGCCATGTGAAGACAGAGGCAGAGATTGGAGGCATGCAGCTATAAGCCAAGAAATGCCAAGGATTTACAGAAGCCACTAGAATCTAGGTAGAGACAAGGAAGAACTCTTCATTAGAGCCTTCAGAAGAAGCATAGCCCTGCTGACATTTTGATTTTGGACTTCTGGCCTCCAGACTGTAAAAGAATAAATTTCTATTGTTTTAAGTCACTTTGTTATGGCAGCACCAAGAAACCAATACAATAATTTAGCCCAAGTTCTCGCTCAGGCTTTTATAATATCTCTTAGGAATATATAATAGTGATATCAATTAACAGATTAGCTCCATTAGAAATTCCCTTTGAAGATTATTCAGCACAGCGCCACAGATGGGCCGGTGCACTGGGATGAGGCTAGTGGCAATAAATCGTTTTTTTTTTTTTTAAAAGAAATCAAAAAACTTTTGCCCATGACATCAAAATAATTCAAGCAAATTTTAAAGATTTGGGCACTGAATTATGCATCCAGTAAGCTCTAGTCTACACCTTTGTGTATATAACTGTACACACTATTATCACTTCTTGAAAGTCATAGAAAGAATGATCAGTTCTGAAAAAGGCCATATTCTAAGTGGTCCTGTCTTTAAAATAAAGACAATTGAAAGAAAGAATTACAACTAAGGAAAGTCAGTCCCATAAATGATGTACGATGCTGACTGACTGATGGATATTAGCAAAAGGAAAGGAAATAGAAAATCTACAACACAGATTCCACTTTAATTGACCTCAAAGGTTTAGTTTTTTTATTTAATAGAGCAAAAATGGAATATTCCATCCTTTTGCTCATGCAATTAAGTTTATGCAGCTCCATGTTATTCTGGCATGGCTTTTTTCTCCCCTATTAAAAGCCGAAATGGAAGAGCTTCAAATATTTTAGAATGGATTTTGGCAATGGGTTTCTTGTTTTTTAAAATCCTTTAAGGATAAATCTCCCCAAAGAAGATAATCTTTGAGTCCCAGACCAATTAAGTGTTCTGCTGAGTTTAAGTAGCAACAGTTTTGGACTTTAGGAAAATGTTAATACCAGCACTAAAATTTATTCTGTTAATTGCTCTAATAATCAATAAGTAATTTTCATTCTAAACTAGGTTCTATATGTGACTTAAATAAACCAACTGAAGATCATTTACATCTGAATAACAATTCCTAATAATGTCACTTCATTAAATTCCACCCTGGTTCTCAATAATGTTGGTTAGTGACCAATAAAGGAACTTATTACCTTGGTCAGGTCCTCAGGGCACAGACTGAACCAATAGGTGAAGGATTTTCTTGTTGCACCATGATTCTGAGTGAGTCTTTCTTCTCCTGGGACATTTACCACAATTTAGTTGCAGGCTGGCATTTTTTTCTTCTCTCTCACATCTTCTTCCCCCCCCCCCTCTTCCTTCCCTCTATATTTGCTTTTAAACAGAATCATTTTGATACTAATACTGGCAAAAAATTCATAAAGGGAAGAATCTTCCACATCTCACTTCTCTTTTCATGTGATTAATAGAACGAGCAAAAGATTTTAAGACAACCACTGCGCATTGAATTTAAGGTTCTTTATCCTGAAAAAAATAAAGAGAGTAGATATTTGGGGATTTTCTACACATATACATAAATATAGATATCCTATTTGGACATTATTTTTAAGAGAAATGTTTTGGACCTATGTTTCTAGGTTAGTTATTTAAATTGACCAAATTAAATAATCCCTAGCTTTTTTATGCTGTGCTGTATAGCTGCAATGATGTAGAATCCACCATGTAACAGTAAAAAGTGTTTTTAAGACTAAAATGTGTATAACTGAAATAGTGAAAATCATTAATATTTTCAAATACATTTTTAACAATGCTTTTGTGATACCAACACACTGGCTATTGATATTGAAATTTTTACGTTGATTAAACAACCCCTAACCACTGGGTACATTTCAGATATGTACACTTTGTAATTACCTCCATTACTGAAATAGCTGGCTTGATTTATCCTTGCCACACTAACATAGTAGCTTCTGTTATTTTTGTCTTTAGAAAAACATAGATCCCAGAGAGGGAATATAAAACTATTACTGTAAATTAAATATTAAAGCTAACTTATTTTTGCATAAGAGTGCTGTCAAATAATGGTGATAACTGTTGCTAAGATAGAAACTATTTTTTGGCTACTCTTTTATTTTTTTTGGAAGCACAAATTAAAATTCAATCTTCAGTTCTTTTGGTAAATTGCATGTACTTAGTGTGTATAGTTTTACTGATGGTAGTAGCTTAAGGGGGAGCTATTATAGTCTTAGTTTAGCGATTAAGAAATGCAACTGTTAGTTGAAGGGCTAGGCCTTTTAGTCTAGAATGGATTAGCACTTGATCTTTCCTTAAGCATTTTTATACAGGAGTGCATTATCCTTGGAGCCACCCTGGGCTCCATGCCTCATTAGCTTGGGTGTTAGATAAATCAAAGGCTGCCTCAGAGACAAAGATAAGCAAACTGCAGGCCAGCAAGATGATGATGTATGGATCCAGGAGGCTAATAGGAAAGTATTGACAGGAAAATGGTGTGCTTATCCTGCAATCACTGCATATTGCAATGAGAGCTCCCAAAAGCAGATGGGATACACTTCAGGGAATGCGCAGCTACAAGGCTGTTAGGCAGAAATGGATCCTTGTGTTTTAAATTCTAACAAGAACTTAGCTTCTTTTTAGCAGCAATTCAAATGCATTAGAATGTGTAAAGGCACACGCCATAGCAAACTCTAAAAAGAGAATCCCATTTCAGAAGAGCAAGCGTTGGAAATATTTTCACTTCTGAAGATTTTTTTCTCACCAGTTATCATTTATGTAGCAAGGAATAAACACTTGCTCATGTTTTCCATGATTATATCTGCTGTATCAGTCTTTAATACATTATGAAGTTTGCTTCTTGATATTTCTGCAGGATTCAAAATGCACACCACCTGGGCAAATTTTAACATGGGGAAAAAAAAAATATATATATATATATTTGATGTGTTCTGTAGCTAAAGAACATATTTAGATTCTCATCTACAGCTGACAGACTAAATTAGACTTTTAAGATTATGTACAGAGGCTTATGCTCAGAGTTTTCTACTTATGGGTTCCCCCCGCCTTCAAAAATCACGAACTTTGTGTATTTTTAATTTAATTCAGCCATTTGTAAAACTTAAGAATTTAATGTAAAAAAATAATAACATAATGATGACTGTATTCAAGAGAATCACACATTCATAAAAGCAATTCATTAATACTCATTTGACCTCAGCCTTTCAGGGTACTGTTGTGGGTTGAAGGTTAACTAACAGGATTGACTTTCCAAATGATGATGTACTTGTTCAGTCTCCTTCTTCCCTGACTCCAAATAGGACTCCCTGATTTACTCTAAATGGTGGGACATTCAACTGCTCTGAAGTAAGAGTTGCTGAGTTCTCTGCTAAGACTCTTTCATTTTCAGGGCTATGGAAACCAAGTATATGTACGCAGATGATGACCAACCATTAGGAGAGTCTGTGACCCCAGAAAAACCTGGGTAGTTTTTGCATGGACTACACACTAATTCATTGCACCACAGTCCTGACGGAAATGGTCTGCTTGTACTCAGGTCACTATATTACAACGATGGATGAGGATACAATTGTTGTCAGGAAGCGAGCCAGAGCCACCCAGATAGGCTAAGAAAAGAAATCACAGGAAAACCCCGCAAATTAGGATCCATAACTTATGGTAATTGATGTATTAATTTTGCAGTTATTGAAATGCTCTACATCATTATCTAAAATCCTCAGATTTTCCCATATTTAAGGCACTATATACCATACACCATTTAGCATACACTGTTATTATTGGCATAGGTAGTATATCTTAATTCATGATAGAACCTTTCCTCTAAATTTCTGAATCCCTTGTTCAAAGGCAGGTAGAGACAAGTGAAGATTTTGCAGTTTAATTTCATTTAAGAGGAATGAGCAAAGAATCAATGAAACTCCATTGTCAAGTCCAAATTTTACAGATGAGAAAAAGGAGGCTGTTTCTACTCCCCAAAATAAAGCCACTTGCCAAAGGCCAATTAGTAATTGGCAAAGCAGAACTAGATTTTAGGTTGGCTGACAACTAGTTTGATGCCCCTAACATGCTGCATCTCTAATCAGCATAGAATTTGGGGTACAGAGTAGAGATTACTACAGTTACTAAAAACAGAAAAATAAGTTAAAAAGGGGAACTGAATTAGAAAACAGAAACATGGTTCTCCCAGGTCACTAGATAACTTGAACACAATCTCATCATCTCAAAGAGAAGGGAATGCTGGGAACTCTCCCTATTCTGGTCCAAGTGATGGGCTGGTCAGAAGTTCACTGCTGTGTCCCCTAAACTGGACACCCTCAGAGCTCTTGGTGTGAAGGGGAGAAACTTGGTCCTATTTTTTCCAAACTGAACTAGTGCTCGACTTAACGATACTTACTACTTAACTCCATCTTCTCCCTCCTTTTCCTCCAAGAATTTCTGACTTAACGCTTTTTAAGAAATATATATAAGCATTAGAACTATTATTTTGCCAAATGTGAAGACTATAAAAATCTTTCCAAATAAAAAGGATTATAAATAAATCACCTTATCTTATAATTCAGTGCAATACAATTGCTATAAAACTATAAAAGAAAATGTCAATTGGTCTGCCGTCCTCTAAATCATCATTCCTGAAAGCTGTGAATCATCTTAAGCTCAGAGAAATAGGTCACATATTTTTAATTTGTGCTCTTAAAGTTTTGCTGTTCCTGGCTAGAGGTATGTGCTTTCTCGTCCTCACGCCCTCTCTCTCTCTCTCTGTCTCTGTCTCTCTCTCTCTGTCTCTCTCTCTCTAAGCTCAAGAGAGAAAATGGTCTAGTGGAGCATCAGAATTCACTGCATACAGCTGGTCAGGTTCTTTTTTTATTGTTTAATGGAGATCTCTTTGATAAATCAATTCAACAGTAATTTTAAGAATAGTATCTAAATGCATGTGCACAAGAGTTTTAAAATCATACTTAATGACGTCATCTGTTTTACCTCTGAAGTTACCCAAATGTCATTTTAAAAAATATAACCAGAAACGAATTCAGAATTCACATCAAGCCTGCAGTGCTATTTCTCAGAAAGGAGTCCCTTCACCCCTGAAAGCAGCTCCTTCGGAGGCTGCAAAGAAATTAAGACATCCAAATCAACAAATTCAGCTTCACCAAGGAACACAGGAAAGAGTAAAAACAGACGACCTCAGACATGCTACCTAATCAGGCCTTAGGCCTCCAGTTTCCAGTGATGGTTAACTGCCATTTATTTCACTTTCTAAAGCCCAGCGCTGCAAACTCCCAGCTGGCGGAGGAGGTACCTTCTCCATTACGTGCTGCCTTTGTTCTAGGGTCCGGGCTACTTTTTCTGCACCGCCCAGTAGCCCAAGGAACACTGTGATTAATGCACACGCTCCATGCCCCGGCCAGAAGGCCCGACCCGTGATTGCTGCCCGGCACGTCCCGCTCATCGCCACTGTCCCTGCGCCTTTAACTGCCTCCCCTGCAGCTGCCCGCCCTGACGCCGCCGCCAGCAGCTGGGCCTCCCCGAGGCCGGCCTGCCAGCCTCCTGCACCCTGGGACCGAGCGGGGTGCGTTCATTACTCATCGGTGACAATAGCCCATCGAGTAGGATGTAGAGCTCAATTCCAGCAGAAAGACCTATAATGTCGGAGTCAGGAGGTTATCGCTGGGGACCTGCACCTTGCTCTTCACCTCTCTTATCGAGAGCTTTACAGCCTCTGCTGGGGCCAGCATCTTGCAAAGCTGAGGGCGGCAGATATGGCCTCAGATTAGCAAACATCTTCCTAAGTGGTACTACATTTAATTAAAAAGTAAACCTTGGTTAATTTTTTTTCATTACTGTAGTATAGGAAAAGAGGAGATGTACCTTGTACACTGTGAGTTGACCACAGAGAGGAAAAGAAAGCCGATTGAACACTTGGGACCCTGCTGTTTCTCACCGTATCCCTTCCTGGAGAGGTAAATGACTCATCAGTGCCTGAGAATCCTGTCCCTGCAGCCCACCATGCTTGTCCCAAACCAAAAGGACGCCAGACAGCACCTGGTGTGTAACTCTGCAATACATTTTTGCAACCGTGCTGTCAAACCTCATCTCGCTCTGCTCTGGCCTTTTAGATTTTTCTTTGAGGGGCAGTGTGTTTGAGCTACTGTCTAAAGTTTTGATGTGTGAATCAAAACTGAATGGAGTGTTTGCCACCTCTGGGAAATTCTGATTTGATGAAAATTAGAAAACTTAAATAAAAAGCCCTAGTGCAAAAGAGGCGGGATCAGGATAGAAAGGGATGTCCCTGGAATATGTCTTTTTATCATTTAATCATCTTGTAGAACCATTGGCATCACATTACTGGAGTAAAACACAAGTGTTAGACTTACTTTAATTTCATTACATTAAAGAGATATTCATCAAATTGTAATAATTAACCAGATACCAGAAAAGATTCATTACACTTGATAAGAATATTCAGGTCGTGACCACAATCTCACTGAAAACCAATCATGCAATTAAATACTATAAACTGCTTAAAGAACTTTTTCACTGATTTCGGAAGGCTTATTCATCAAAAGGTCATATTGCAAAACTAAATCTAAAATACTGAGAGAATATGGAAAAAAATGACTAAGGGGATTTTAATTTGTAATGGTTAAGATAAAGTAAAACCAAGCAAAATAATATAAACTAAGAATATTATTTCATGTAAGGATAATGATCATTATGTTTAACTTTTCTAAACATTTGTCATGACATCATCAGCCCGAAATTTTACAAGGGCTTTTCACCTAATTTTTTAGTAAGTTACCCTCTTCTGAACAACACAATCTTCCACAGCTTTGCCATTTTCTGGCTCCACACTTTATGCCACTCCACATTTTCCCAACTTCCACTAGCATTTCCACCCATGTTAAGCCCGGACAATGTTCATTAGAAATATCTTGAAATATATAACAGAAGTCACGATCCCTTGCATGACTCTATTGCAAAGAGTATTTCAGAAAGCATTCAGACATTTGCTTAGAAGGTAAGTGACAGCTTAAATCAGCATTTCTACAGAGTTCTACAAAACTTAGTTTTTTAAGGTGTTTTTCAGTTGTCATTTTTAAAAGATGGGGTTGCTATCTGGGTAAAATACTTGAGTATCTGAGTTAAAAATCTCAACCAGTCTTCTCAGAACCTGTAAAGTATCAACGTACATTGCAATACTCCAAGAAGCAAAAGCAGTACTTATTTCTCAAATGTATTTGACTATGGTAGCATCTGTAAAGGCTAACTTCCCATAGAAAAACTTGGAGAACCCAGTACCTTCACTTCTTCTGGATGGCATATTAGGGGATTTGCTTCTATCCTAACTTCTCATTGAGGGTCATGAGGCAGGATAACACAATGAAGAGCAAATGAATAAAAACTGCAAAATTTTAGTAGTTTGTGGACCCTGGAAGATGGTATTTGTTTTTATTACTATAAAAAGTCTCCTTCTCTCTGATGCTTTTTGCAACAGTCCCAGGCAGAGTGTTACATCCCACAGGCTTTCCTAGTGTTCAGCTCATATCTCTAACAGGCAGTTATAAATTGCTTTATCATAATCACTGTACATAAGTATCTCTCCACTTGCTTCTGAGAAGAGGGCCCATGTCTCAGCCATTCTTTCATCTCCACTTCCTACCACCATACTGGGTACCTACCTGGTTGTCATTAATAGATGTTCGTTAAGGGAATGAATTAGCCAGTGACTTAAAATTTAATTCATCTTTGCATACTAAGATACAGAATGTTTCTAAATATGTCACAGGGTCAAGACCTGCCCTCTACCACCTCAAAGAAATCAAGGACAACTCAATCATATTAGAACAAAAACAATATCGACAGCTACACCAACCAGGTATGAAGGCTATTCTGGGCCAGGCATTGTGCTAGATGCTTTTACCTATATTATCCTTCTAATCTTCATACAACTCTCAGAGGTAGATGTTGTTACCTCCACTAGATAAATGAGAAAACCAAGGCTGGAGGGGCTCAGTGGAGTGCCCCGAGTCCTTCAGGGAGTATACCGTGGAGCCGGGATTTGAATCAAGCTGACCTGAGTCCAAACTCCTGTTAGCCGCTTCTGCTCTACTGACAAGGAAACTAAATACGTAGGAGAGCACAGGACTCTGCGACTCTTTCCTCCCTGTTCAGATGGGCCTTCACTAGCTGAAAAAAAATAAAAAGACACCATGCCCTTGATCTTACTTACCATCCTGCAGGAGATGGTGGAGCATGGTGGAAAGTCTGCAGGTTTTGGTATAAGTTGCTTTGTTTTTGTAAGACAAATTCATTTCTCCAAGTCTCAGTTTTTTTATTATGCGTGGACATTACAAAGTTTAATTGTTTTATCAGCGTAATATAAAAAATCAAATACAATACCTAGTAGACTCTCAAAAGCTGATACAATTATGATGCATTTTCTCCCTTCCTTTCAGAACCATACCTTGCAGGGAAGGCAGAACCTGCTGCCTTTGGATTTCTGCGCCCCATCTACGCTCTGATTCCTTTGACCTCTTCTGACACCATCTACCTTAATCTGCTCTATCAAATCCAATTCCATCATTGAACTTCAAGTTGTCAAATCCAATGCTCTTTTCTCAATTCTTGTTTTCCATGCCTTCTGTAATATTTACAACTGTTTAAAAATAATATTTCTTGTGGATGTTCTCATTTAAGAAGTCATCCCCATTCGTTTTATAAAATTTAAAACTTATAAGGAAAATATAAATAAGAAACTAGATCACCTGTTTGCTCATTATTTAAAAAATAAAGCCATTAATATTTTGGTGTATTTTTTCAAGTCTTCTTACTATGTTTATAATACAAATTTTTAAATTTGGGATAATACTATATAAAAAGCTTGAATCCATGTATATTTACTTAACACCATAACGTAAGTGTAAACCCATGTATTTAAATTTTATTTTAAGCTAAGATTTTAACAGCCAAGGCATGTTTATTTGACTTTTCTGATTTTTTTTTAGACTGTAAATACTGTGATAAAGACACTTACATATGAATCTTACTATTTTGCCATGGAATAAAGTTCTTTAAAAAATATTAAGTAGGGGCCTGGGGTGTACGTGACATCTCTGTGCCTTCCTCTCAATTTTACTGTGAACCTAAAGTGGAAATAAATAAATAAATATCTTTTATAATACGTACATTAACACTTTGGAATTCTTGATATATGCTATTTAGTTGCTTTTCAGAAAACCTAAACCTGTGTTGTCTAATATGATAGCCACTAGCTACATGTAGCCATTTATAATTAAACTTATTAGACTTAAAAGAATAGAAATTTAACTTCTCAATGACAACATCCAAATATCAAGGGGTCAGTAACAGCAGATATGGAACCTCCCCATCATTGCAGAGGGTCTATTGGACAGTGATGAAGCAAGAATGATCCAGAAAGATGCTAGAACCATAGCACCATTTGCATTTCTGTTTGATCCTGAAAAAAGGAGCAGATAGGGAACGGGTGACCTTCTCAAGCTACACAGATTGGATAGCTGTGTAGCACAAGAGAGGGAAAATGTGAAAAGTTCAACTCATATATTTTTTACAAATTCAATTGTTCTTACTTTTACTGATTTTGAAGCCATTTGGTTCACTCTCATGAGGAGAGTAACTCTCCAGGGTAGAAAGAAAACCTCTCTTCTCCAAAGAGTACTTAGGTTGGTAAAGGCTTTTTTATTCTCAGTGTCATTACATTTTCATGTTGCTAAGGTCTTGCTTGGGTTTCTGGACAAGTGGCCACTAAGCCCTACTGTGGAAAGAAAAAGAACATTAGGGGGCTTTTATGTGAGAGAAATCAGGAGTGGGTTGAGACCTAGAAGAGATTGGGAAAAGGGAGAGAAGGCCAAGCAAGAGAGTGTTCCATAGCTTTGAAGCTTGAAAGGCCTATGTAAGGCACCATGTTAGAGCAAGGGGTCAGCATGCATATATTTCAGAAAAGTAACAGGAAGGGGACCAGGAAAAGGATCACTATAAAAAATGCTGTTCCTGTGTATAGGTGCTATTCTGGACCAGAGGCCCAACTCCAGCCCTACTGAATACAGACAACTCGCAGAGGCCAGCTGCATTGCCAGATCCACCTGCCAATCACCCCGATGAGTGAGAAAATAACTATGGGGAGGGAAAAGATCATGACACTAGCGATGCCTTGAATCTTTGCACAAATCATTTACCTCCCCCTTGAGGACACTTCTCTGATCTTTCCTAGAACACTCAGAAGCCCTAGGGGATACCTAGGACACCTAGATGGTCAGGAGAGAGCCAAACTCTCAGGTATACCCATGGAGACCTAACAGAGCACCCTAGAGCTTCAGAGGGTAGCAATATCCCACTACGTGGAGAGTTTGCTATGGCCTTCGTAACACTGTCAGCAAGGAATTGGGAGTATTGCTGGAGGCCAGGGCTGTAAGGTAGAAAAACTCACCTGAGGATAGTATGTCAGCCAGACCTTGTTGAATCCTCATCCAGGTTGATGACTTTACTCACATTTAGTTCACCTTTCTAATACTTCGTGGGAGGGTTTTCTTCCTCTCCCACCTCAGAGTCAGAATCAGAATACATGGGGACAGCATTAAGGGAGCTAAATCAGCATGAATATCTCTATATACGTGTTTTAAGTTAATTCTACATCAGAAATGAATTAGTGTGAGATATGGGCAAGGTTAATAAGATAATTTACACTCTCAGTAAGTAAACATCAAAGAGGCCAAAGCTCTAAAAGTCTCCACAACTTAGAGTAGCATAGAGACCCACCCAGAAGGTCTGTAATTTAAATAGGACTGAGCAAAATCATGAGGTTGATTCTTGAACACTGATAAAAAATGTTACTCTATGAATAGAAATGTCATTTACTATTCCATTGGAGTTGTTAAGCTAAGCTGTTAGCTAGGATGTAACCACTGGAGGCCATCTGGCCCATCCCATGAAAAAATGTATCTGAGAGAAGTAGAAAGAAATCAGCCTAGGAATAGGATGTGTGCCCCTGTATCCAGCTGTGCCTGAAGTCAGAGGCATTCCCAGACTTCCCAGTTAGGAACGTTAATAAATCTCCTTTGAGGAGTTAAATCATTAAATTAAATTAGGTTAAATTAAGTTAAATTAATAAAGAAATATAAAGATTACTTAAAAGGGATATACATAAAATTATTTCTTTCTATATTTTGCCTAAAATGTCTACAAAGTTCCAACAGATGAAAAACAGACCTTGTTTAAAGAGAGATGAAGGTATTTGCTTGTTTTTGTTTCTTCTCTAATTGGAAGTCAGTATAGCAGAGTAGATGGGAGAAAGTTCTAAATTCGTATCTCCTGGATTTAAGTCTTGGTGGCACCAGCTGCTAGCTGGGTTACCACATTGTGCTCATTAGGAACCTCTCTCTGACTCAGGTACCTCATGTATAAAGTAGAGGGAAATATTAGTACCTGCCACATGAGGTTATTGTAATAATTTAATGAATTAATGCCTGTAACACATTGGCACCTGGCACATTGTAGCACTCTATTAATCTTACTTACCATTATTACTAAGGGCTAACAGGGTAGAGTGCAATCAGATTGTGGAATTTTTATTCTGTGTATGGGCATTTCAGGGCTAACAATAGAATAAGCCTGGGAGTGGTGATCACTATACCAGGCTCTTATGTAACTGTTAAATGATGTTAACATTGGTCTCCAGAAATACTGGGCAGACCATTCATATAAACAACAGAATGAATCATAAACATAAAAATAAGTCATTTGTCTGAGATACACTCAGTTTCCAATTGCCTTTGAATGTCATTTGCCAATGTACCAATGTACACATCTCTCAAGACAAGTCAAATATAAATATAATAATTTAGGTCCTAATCATGTCCTATCAAGCATTCATCCTTCTTAATAGAGCTATACCTTTAAACTTTCTGGGTCACTTATCCTCTCCACTGTGTGAATTATTTTCAAAATACCAACTAAAAGTGAAAATATCATTCACTCTAATCCTCTAATCTTGATATTGAGCTACCAATTTTGTTTGTCTTTGCAGTTTTTTTCCCTCAGCCACATTTACTTAAGCTTTTGATGAATATGAAAGAAAATCTGTATCAGAATTATGACCTTAAACTTGCAAATTACTTCCATATAATTGGTTGACTATATCTAAAATAAAAGCAAACTCCCAATTTTAATAATGTTGGGGGAAAAAGCTTCAGTATTTGTCAAGGTTTTGAGAACTGTTATTCTTCAACTAATTTGGCTTGGATAACTTACAGATTATGAGATGGAAATAATTCTATCAATAATTATATTGTTAATTAGTGATCCATTTGGATGCCATGTTAGGCAAAACTAAAATAGAAAACTGTTTGACAGAGACATTACAGTATCTGTTGTAAATACAGACACAAAAATCCTCAAGAAAATACTATCAAATCAAATCCAAAAAACGTATGAAAAGAGTTATTTACCATGATCAACTGGAATTTATTCCAGCCATACAAGGCTAGTTCAACCCTCAAAAATCAATTAATGTAATCCATCCCATCGACAGATTAAATAAGAAAAAACATATAATCATATAAATGGATGCAGAAAAAGCATTTAACAACATCTAACACCCTTTTTTGGGTAAAAAAAAAAAAATCTCAGCAAACTATAAATAAAGGAAAACATCCTGAACTTGACAAAGAATATTTACAAAAAACCTACAGGTAATATCATACTTAATGGTAAGAAACTAAATGCTTTCCTGCTAAAATCAGGAACAAGCAAGGATGTTCCCCTTCACCACTGCTTTTAAACATCATACCGGAAGTTCTAGCAAATGCTCTTAATAGAAGGAATTTTTTCCTTGGAAAAATAAGAAAAAGAAATAGGAGGTAGATAGATTGGGAAGGAAGAAATAAAACCACCTTTGTTCATGGATGGCTTGATTATCTATGTAGAAAATCCCAAAGAATTTAAAACAACAGCAGCAACAATAAACTCCTGAAACTAATGAACTGTTAACAGCAAGGTTGCAAGATACGAGGTTAATATACAAATTCAATTGCTTTCCTATATGCCAGCAGTGAACAATGAAATTTTGAAATTAAAAACACAACACTCTTTATGTTAGCACCAAACAAATGAAACACCTGGGTATAAATCTGACAAAATATCTATTAAGATCTATATGAGGAAAACTACGAAATTCTGATGAACAAAATCAAAGAAGATCTAAATAAATGGAAAGATAGTCCATAAAATGTTAGTTCTTCCCAACTTGACCTGTATATAGATTCAATGCAATCAAAATCAAAATCCCAGCAAGTTACTTTGTGGATATCCACAAACTGATTGTAAAGTTTATATGGAGAGGTGAAAGATCCAGAGAGACAACACAGTATTGAAATAGAAGAACAAAGTCAGAGGACTGACACCACCTTACCATAAAGCTATAGTAATCAACAAAGCATGATATTGGTGAGAAGACAGACAGGTCAATGAAACAGAAGAGAAAGCTAAGAAATAGATTCACACAAATTCAGTCAACTGATCTTTGATAAAGGAGCAAAAGCAAATCAAAGGAAATATGGTGGTATTTTCAACAAACGGTGCTGGAACAACTGAACATCCAAATGCAAAAAAAGAAAAAAAAATTGACCTTATACCTCTCACAAAAATTAACTCAAAATTGATCACAGACCTAAATGTAAAATGCAAAACTATAAAACCTCTAGAAGATAGCATAGGAGAAAATCTAGCTGACCTTGAATTTGGTAAGAAGATTTTAGGTACAGCACCAAAAGAATCCATGAAAGAGAAATATTACTTAGATTTCATTTAAATTAAAAACTCCTGCTGTGCAAAAGACACTGTTAAGAGAATTTTTTAAAAAGTCATGGACTGGGAAGAAACACTTGCAAAAAACCTATCTGATCAAAGGCTTGCATCCGAAACATACAAAGAGTTCTAAAGAAGAAAACAAACAACCCAATGTAAAAGTGGGTAAAAGATCTGAAAAGACATCTCACCAAAGAAACTATACAGATAACAGATAAGCAGATGAAAAGATGGTTAGCATCAGTCCGTTATTACAAAACTGCAAATTAAAACAACAACGAGATATCTCTACATACCTATTAGAACGACTAAAATTCAAAACACCAACAAAACCAAATGCTGGAGAAAATGTGGAGCATGAGGAATTCTTATTCTCTGTTGGTGGGAATATAAAATGGTACAGCCACTTTGAAAGACAGTTTGGAATTTTTTTTTTACAAAGCTAAACATATTCTTACCTATGATTCAGCAGTTGCACATCTAGTTATTTACCAAAGTGAGATGAAAAGTTTTGTCCACACAAAATCTGCACAAGAATGTTTATAGCATCTCTATTTACAATTGTAAAAAATGGAAGCAAACAATATGTTCTTCAAGAGATAAATGGATAAACAAATTGTGGTAAATCTATTCAATGGAATATTATTCTGGAAAAAAAAAAAAGAAATGAGCCAAAAAAAAGATAAGAAGGAAACAGTGCATATTTCTAAGTGAAAGAAACCAATCAGAAAAGGCTACATACTGTATGATTCCAACTATATGACAATCTGGAAAAGGCAAAACTATGAAGACAGTAAAAGACCAGTGGTTGCCAGGAGGTGGAAGGAGGATGGGGAAGGAGGGTTGCATAGGTGGAGCACAGGGGATTTTTAGGGCACTGAAACTATTCTGATACTGTAATGGTGGTTATATAATATTATGCATTTGGTAAAACCCATAGAACTATACTACACTAGGAGTAACCCTAATGTAAACTGCAGACTTTAGTTAACATTGTTGTATCAGTATCGCCTCATTGATTGTAACAAATGCACCATACCAATGCAAGATGTTCACAGGGAAAACAGAGTGGGGGCCAGGGAGGGGAGGACACAGGGTGTGTATAGTGACCCTCTGTACTTTCTGTTCAATTTTTCTATAAATCTAAAACTTCTAGAAAAATAGTTTATTAACAAAAACATCTATCTGATTCCTAAAAATATTTTATCGCATTTCAATTAAATAAATGAATACAGTAGAAAGTCTACAGGTTGAATTTGTTTAATAAAATTATAAAATTGGTAGATATTCCACAGAGACAATATCATGAAAAATCCAGTGCTAATTGAACAGATTAACCCTTCTGCATGCATGCTCTCTCTCTCTCTCTCTCTCTCTCACTCACACACACACACACACACACAAAGTCCATATGGTCAAATTAAGGCTCAAGGAAGTCAATTTAGAATAGCAGATAACACAAAAGGAGATTACAGATTCTTTTAGTAACCTATGATGGTAAAATGAAAACTGAAAGGTCATTCTGTTTTTATGTTTACTAGCCAACTGATGTCTATCATGCAATTGAGTCTATACTCTTTATAAATCATTTGCAGTTGCCTTTAAATTTTAGCTATATTGTCTGATCTAATGAAAATAAATGGGGTCAGCTCTAAAGAGAAGAAGAGATTCTGGAAATGCGGGGTTGGAAGAACACTATTGATTGATGTGCTGTTGGTCAGACAGCCCTACTCAGAAGTCATCAATGGTTAGATGTCAGCCTTGGGGGCATATTGAGTGGTGGTCCTCAAGGGGTCAGTCCTGCACCTGGTGCTGTTTAATGTTTCCACGAGTGACTCCAATGATGTGCTCTAGATTGCATTGCTTAAGTTGGTCCAAATTTTAGCAAAGATAATTCATGATGTATCCAATATGGTGGAGGGAGAGGAAGATGCAAAAGCAGGGTGACATACAGTAGGAAAGTGCAAGGGAACTTATTTTAGAAAACAAATTCCCTGTACGTACCATAGAGTGGTCCTACTTTGAAATCTCCATCCAGGCTCTGCCTTCATTACTTTGGCTGACAGACTGTCCCTACGTGAGCCCGAGCAGGGTCTCAACTCCCTTCAGTGAAACCATCTGAGACACTTCTGCCTGGATTGTGCCCTAATGAAGAGGCTGAAATGGACTGGGCCTGGGAAAGATCCTCTAATGACTTTGACATGTAAATTGGCAAAATCTTTAGCCTCCACGTTATTGTTGGCTGTGGGTACTGGAGGCTGCAGATCAGCTGGGATAAAAATATTCATGATGTTCAGAGTTACTCTGATGACAAAAGCAAACATCTTGTAAATTACAATACATTAATTAGTTAGTTTAATAAATATATATTTCTTATTGCTTAAAACGATAAATTGTCTACAGTTATAATTTTATTTTTTGTTATACTATACTTAGTGACATAATAATAAGTAGCATAGGAATTCTAAAAATAAGAAAAAATAATCATTATGAATTAGGATGAACAAAGAAGGCTCCACTTTGGACCTGAGATTTGGGAGAAAGGAAGTATTTATATAAAACAAGAGAGGGGAATTTTCTATAAATATACTAATAAAACATATACTCTAAATTGGACTTCTCAAGCTTGGCACTCTTGCTATTTGGGGCTGGATGATTCTTTGTTGTAGGAGTTGGCCTGTGCATCGTAGGACGTTTAGCAGCATCACTGCCTCTACCCAGGACAGGAGGTTGTGCTCCCCTCAGCTGTTGTAATCAAAAATGTCTTACAAGTGTCTCTGGGCAATCGTCCCCCTACTGAGAACGACTGCTATAAAAAGGAGAAGCATTAGATAGCCAAAAGCTCATTTTCTAAATGAAGAAGATAAACTACAGTAAGTTTTAAGTAATTTTGTCTGGCAGATTCAGGACTAGAACCCAGGTCTTCTGGCTTCTAGTCCTGTCTCTTTCATAACCTAATTCTGCTGCTCTGAGTTCTGACCTGGACAAAGTCCAGGAGAGCAGGCTTGGATAATCCATTTCCAACAACACCAGGCACATGGGTTATCGCTGAGTATTAACCATAACATCCTGTGGGTGATTGCTGTGGCCCTAGAGCCCTTCAGGAGCTGGGCAATTGACAGACTCTGAAACTCTCCGGACAGAGATTCCTTACTACTGCAAGGCTAAGGACAGTACAGTGAGAGGGAAAAGGAGAAGTTTGTGTGGGCAGTGAACTCCCAAAGTATGAGGGAATTTTAACTCACTGCTGTAATTTCAGGAAATCCACAGTAGATCAATGAATGCTTCAGGGAGAAGCAGGCACAGCCACCTTGCAAATAAGGTAATAAAGGCCTCTGTTATGTGATCATAGACATAACAAATAGAGTTTCCATAAATTAATCTGACCCAAGTCTCAGAAAAGATGAGTGAACAGTGAAAGCCCAGAGATAAAAGTAAAAATCGACAAATTGGATTCTGTCAAAATTTTAAAAATTTTGTGCCTCATAAGACACCATCAAAAAAGTAAAAAGACCAAAACAAAAACAAAACAAACCCACAGAATGAGAGAAGATACTGCAAATCACAGATCTAAGAAATGACTTATCCAGGTTCTATATAAAACACTTAAAACTCAAGAATAAAATGAAAAATTATTTAAAAATGGGCAAAGGATTTGAATAGACATTTACCCATAGAAAATATATAAATGGTTAATAAGCACATAAAAAGATGCTCAACATCATTATTCATTAGGGAAATGCAAATCAAAACCATAATGAGATGCCATCTCACCCACTAAAATAACTATAAGCAAAAAGAGAGACAGGGCTTCCCTGGTGGCGCAGTGGTTGAGAGTCCACCTGCCAATGCAGGGGACACGGGTTCATGCCCCGGTCTGGGAGGATCCCACATGCCGCAGGGCGGCTGGGCCCGTGAGCCAGGGCCACTGAGCCTGCGCGTCTGGAGCCTGTGCTCCGCAACGGGAGAGGCCACAACAGTGAGAGGCCCGCGTACTGCAAAAAAAAAAAAAAAGAGAGACAATAACAAGGGTTGATGAGGATGCAGAGAAGCTTGAGCCTCAGGCCTCAGACATTCCTGGGGGCAATGTAAGCTGGAGCAGCCACTTTGGAAAACATGCTGGTACTTTCTTAAAAGGTTAAACACAAATTTATCAGGCCACCCAGCAATTCCACTCCTAGGAATCTACCAAAAAGACATGAAAACATGTCCACAGAAACACTTGTACACTACTGTTCATAGCTGTATTATTCACACAAGCCAAAAAGTGGAAATCACTCAAATGTCCATCAACCATGAAAGGATAAACAGAGTGTGGTATACCCATATATGGAAAACTACCAGCAATAAAAAGGAAGGAAGTATTGAAACATGCTACAACATAGATGACCCTCAAAAACGTGGGAAGCAATAAAAGCCAGATACAAAAAAAACATGTATAATACCATCTATGTAAAATGTCCAAAAACAGAAATACAAAAAGAGTAGATTAGTCATTGCCTAGGGCTGAGACTAGAAATGGGGAATGGTGGTAATTAGGTACAAGATTTCATTTTAGGTGAATAGAAATGCTCTAAAATTATGTTGTGGCGATAGTTGTACAACTCTATAAACAAACTAAAATTCATTGAATTGGACACTTGGGTGACTTTATGGTATATAAATTATATCTGAATAAAACTGTTAAAAAATTGAAGATGAATAAAACAGCAATTCACAGCTGGGAGAAGAGTTGCAATATATGTCTGACAGGGCATGTACCTCAGCCCCCCAAAGTGGGTGAAATCTGAATTTTTGAATTTAAAAAGAGTAATGTGTAAAAGAAGTAACATGGCATTCCCAAGGGAACATCCCTCTGTGTGTATAATTAATATGACCAACAGATATCAGGTGGGTTTATAATATTTAAATCAAATGATAGGTGGAGAGCTAGAAGCTTTTGATAAGAGTCCTTCATTACAGTGAGTATCATTACAGAACAATTTATACTCCATATCAGTTAGTTTCTAATAGCAGTGCCCCCAGAGGAATCAAAAAAAAAAAAAAAAAGTGAGGCTGAAGTTCAAATAGCAAAACATTGTGCCAAAGTAAGGGGGAAAAAAAAACATGATTTCAAAGTGGCCAGAGAAGGTCTGCAAACAGAAGTGATATCATGGCGATTTCTTTGCAAATGCAGGGTATAAAAGATAAGGGGAACCTAATATGCTGCTGTGGGTAGATAATAGCAGAAGAAAAGAAGGTCATCAATTTGTTCAGTCTCGTGTGAGTCTTGATTGTTGGTGAGGCATTCAAGGGCTTCTTTACTATGACTATAACTTATCTTGCTCTAGAACTCACCTGCTCCACTTTTTTTCTCCATACACCCTGTACTTTCACCACCGCAGCTCACCACCCACGTCCTTGAGTGTGCTGTGTCCTTCCCCAATCTTCACCTATTGAAATCCTACTCCATTTTCAAAGCCAAGCTTAAAAGCCCCCTTCTACCACAATGCTTTCTTTAGGTGCCCTTACTGGAAATGTCTCTCTTCTATGTTCCCAGAGCACTTTGTGTGTTTCTCCTTATATTTATCCTATCTTTATGTTACAACTCTCTGTACAATCATCTTATCTTCCTTCAATATTATAAACAGCTTCAGGTAAGCAGCTGTGCTTGCTGTCTTTATATTCCTACCTAGGATATGCCTGGAAAAGGCTAAACTCTCAATACATTCTGAACGAAATTTCCAAAGTAAGGAGTAAGGAAGATTCCACTTTGAAACAACTAATGAAATATACCAAATCCTCATCCCATATGAGTTAGTTTCTAATAACAGTGTCCAAAAAGCCAAATTAAATTACCAAATTAGAAGCGATAAGAGGTTAACTCACTCTACATATTTATTGTAATTGGCAAGAGGCAATGGTGCCTAAATAAAGTGAAAGATGAGATTCTAAACATAGTAATAGCCAAAACCATAAGTATCCCTTTAAAAGTCATTGTAGAAATTGGTTAAATTCTAACATTATGGAGATGTTAACTATGTAACAAAATAAAGTAAATAAATGGGGGGGGGGTTTAGAAATATTGAAGATAGAAAACAGTATAGGGACTTCCCTGGTGGTCCAGTGGTTAAGACTTGGCCTTACAGTGCAGGGGGTGCGGGTTTGATCCCTGGTCAGGGAGTTAGGATCGCACATGCCTCACGGCCAAAAAGCAAAACATGAAACAGAAGCAATATGTATGGTAACAAATTTAATAAAGCCTTTTAAAAAAATGGTCCACATCAAAAAAATCTTTAAAAAAAGAAAACAATATAAAACAAGATAATTATTCCATGTAAAGTGCTAATTTCTTTAGCAACGTTTAGCAGTACAGACAGAAGAAAGTTTTATAATAATGAAAAGGAAACAAAATATAAGAACCTATTCATGGTAATGAGAAAGACTTTTCAGGGGTACACGTTTACTTATTCAGTCAGTCACTCAATCAAGCAAACAACAATATTTAGTGTAATATATATTTAAACTGACGTTAGGTGTTTAGGAAGCAAACTAAAAAAAACTATTCATAAAGAAGACAGATGTATGTGGATTATAAAATGTGTGTGAATTAAAAACTTAGGTATATTTTATATTCTAATGGGTACAGTAGAAACCCAAACAAGCTTTTATAGTCAATTTTACCTTTGCAGTTAGAGATGGTTCAGATAAGGCTTTATAGAGGAGGGAACCCTTGAGTTGAGTCTGGAAAATCTTGAAGGTGAAGTAGGCTGTCATGGTGGGTATATGGGGAAAGAGAAAAGGGTAAAGGATACCTTCTAGAAAAAAATTTGGGAGGAAAAGCATGAAACTGGGAACCATTAATGTATCCTGGGAACTACAAACAGATGATTATATCTGAATCCAGGGTGTAAGGGGAGATGCAAAAAGAAGGTAGTTGGAGAGGTTTGCTAAGCTAAGAAGATTGAACTTTAGGCAATGTGGACCCTTTGAAGAGTTTTAGGCTGACCATAATACTGTAATATCTGTGATTCAGAGGAAGCACTTTACTCAGAAGGAGGAAGATGGATTAGAGGGAAACAAGACTAGAAGAAGGGATTTAATTAGGAGACCTACAGAACGCTAGTCTAGAGAAGAAGGAGGCATGGCATGCATAGTGAGGGTGAAGAGAGCTGACAGACTAGAGATATATTTAGGAAGCTGATCCAACAGGACATTGTGATTAATGGCAAGTGGAGAAGAAGAGACAATGAGGAGTGAAGTTTTGGGGTTAGGCAATCAGGGCATGTCATTTTGTGTTGCAGGAAAAGTGGAAGAAGCAGTGGTTAATGGGAAGATGATGAATTCTATTTCAGACATCTTAGGTTCGAAGAAAATGTAAGACATCTAAGTGTCAATTTCCAGTAGACAGTTGGATTAATGTGTCTGGAGATGAGAGATGTAGGGCTAGAATTAGACATTTAAGACTCAACTCCTTATATTTGTTCATTTAGTCCATGACAGAGGGTGAGATTTCCAAGGCCAATGTGTAGAGTCTGAAGAGAACTGAGACTTGGAAGGAAATTCAGGAAACACTAAGCCTCAGACAGCATCCAACCACAAAGTGGAAGAGACTGCTACTTCAAAGGAAATGCTTTGCAAAGCCATGCCTGCTGTGATATTTTACCCACCTTGGCCCCTGACAGAATTTTATTCCTTACTAGTCTATAAGTCTAGTAGAACCCTTCTTAACCCTTCTTTATCAACATTTTAACAAGAACTGTCATGAAAAATTCTCTTCCTGGGAGTCTTAGTTCTTTAGAAGAAGGTTATGGACAGCTTTATCTCTCCTTAAGATAAGAAAAATTCTTTGGAAAATCCCCTGGCGCAAGAAAAAAAAAAAAAGCACAAACTTTTCTATTCCTATCAGAAAAATTAAAAGACTGCCCATGCCTTTTTTTCTTATGTTACAAATTCTAAAATACTGCACCCTGCTTAATTTAACTAATTCATTAAAAAGCATTCATTTAGAGTCTACCTTTTGCAATTAACATACTGATCTGTATGTGTTACTATAGAGTTAAGCAGATAGGAAATCCTAGAAACTGGTAATCTGTCCCATTTAAGCCCTAGAATCACATGATTAATAATTAAGGACTTGGAAGTAGCTCAAGTGTCATAGAAAACTCCCAGCTCATCACTCTTATTCAAAATAGTACTGGAAGTCCTAGCCAGAGTAATAAGGCAAGAAGAAGAAATAAAAGGCATCCATATCAGAAAGAAAGAAGGAATACTGTCTCTGTTTGCAGATATTATCTTATATGTAGAAAACCCTAAAGACTCCACCAAAAAACTATTAGAACTAATAAATGAATTCAGTGAAGTTGCAGGATACAAAATCAACATACAAAATTCAGTTGTATTCCTATACCTAACAACAAACGATGTGAAAAAGAGATAAAGAAAACTCTCCCATTTACAATAGCATCAAAAATAATAAAATACTTAGGAATAAATTTAACCAAGGAGGTGAAAGATCTGAACACTAAAAATTATAAGACATTGATTAAAGAAATTGAGGAAGACAAAACAAGTAGAAAGATATCTATGTTCCTAGATTGGAAGAATTGATATTGTTAAAATGTCCATAGTACTCAAAGCCACCTGTAGATTTTAGGCAATCCACATCAAAATTGCAATGGCATTTTTCATAGAAAAAGTAAAAATAACTCTAAAATTCATATGAAAGCACAAAAGACACCAAACATCCACAGCAATCCTGAGAGAGAAAAAAAAAAAGTTGGGCTTCCCTGGTGGCGCAGTGGTTGAGAGTCCACCTGCCGATGCAGGGGACACGGGTTCATGCCCCAGTCTGGGAGGATCCCACATGCCGCGGAGCGGCTGGGCCCGTGAGCCATGGCCGCTGAGCCTGCACGTCCGGAGCCTGTGCTCCACAACGGGAGAGGCCACAACAGTGAGAGGCCCACGCACCGCAAAAAAAAACAAAACAAAAACAAAGCTGAAGGCATCACATGTCCTGATTTCAAACTATACTACAAAGCTATAATAATCAAAACAGTATGATATTGGTAGAAAAACAGACATAGACCATTGGAACAGAATCAGGCATATACCCATGCATATACAGTCAACAAATATTTGACAAGGGATTCAAGAATATCCAATGGGGGAAAAATAGTCTCTTCAATAAGTGATGTTGGGAAAATGATATTCACATGCAAGAAAGTGAAACTGGACCTCAATCTTAAACCACTCACAAAAATGAACTCAAAATGGATTAAATACTTAAATGTAAGACCTGAAACTGTAAAGCTTCTAGAAGAAAACATAGGGGAAAAGCTCCTTGACATTGTTCTGGGCAACAATTTTTAGATATAACATCAAAATCACAAGCAACAAAATCAAATATAAACAAGTGGGACTACATCAAACTAAAAAGCTTCACAGCAAAGGAAACCACCAACAAAATGAAAGGCAACCTATAAAATGGTAGAAAGTATTTGCAAACAATATATCTGATAAGGGGTTAATATCCAAAATACATAAGGAACTCATACAACTCAAAGGCAAAAACAAATAATCCAATTAAAAACTGGACAGAGGGCCTGCAAAGATGCTCAACATCACTAATCATCATGGAAATGCAAATCAAAACTGCAATGAGATATCATCTCACACGTTGGAATGGCTATGATCAAAAAAATAAGAGATAAAAAATATTAACAAGGATGTAGAGAAAAAGGAACTCTTGTGCACTGTGGGTGGAAATGTATATTGATAAAGCCACTATGAAAAACAGTATGGAGATTCTTCAAAAAATTAAAAATAGAATTACCATATAATCCAGCAATCTCACTTCTGGATATATCTCTGCAAGAAATGAAATCACTACCCCAAAGAAATATGTGTACCCCATATTCATTGCAGCACTATTCACAATTGCCAAGATATGGAAACCACCTAAGAGTCCATAACAGATGAATAAATAAAGAAAATCTGGTGTGTATATATACACAATGGAATGTTATTCAGTCATAAGAAAGAAGTAAATCCTGTCACTTGCAACAACATGGATGGACCTTAAGGGCATTATCTAAATGAAATAAGTCAGACAGAGAGAAACAAATAAGTATATGTTCTCACTCATATGAGAATCTAAAAAGGGCAAATTCATAGAAACAGAGAGTATAACAATTGTTGCTAGGGACTGGTGGGTAGGGGAAAGGGGAAGATGATGGTCAAAGACTACAAATATCAATTTGAAGTGAGAATTAAATGAGATAAATTTAGCACAGTATCTGGCACATAATAAGCCATTATTAAACCTTAGCTATTATTTAATAATAGTTAATAAATAGCTGATTTTAAAATAATATAACTATAAAATATTATAATAATATAATTAGCTAAATAAGACAAGTTCTGGGGATCTAATGTACAGCATGTGACTATAGTTAACAATACCCTATTACATACTTGCAAGTTGCTAAGAGAATAGAGCAATGTTCTCACTACAAAAAAAATGTGATAGATGTGTTAACTAACCTTATCATGGTAATTATTTCACAATATATGTGCGTATCAAATCATTGCATTGTATACCTTAAACTTACACAATATTATATGTCAAGTATATCTCAATAAATCGGGGGGGAATAAAGAAAATTCCTTGCATCATTCCTTCTGAACTACCATGGACACTGGAGCACAGTAAAATATAAAGAATGCCACAATCAAATCAGTGGGGGAAATAGAAAGTTATGATTTATTTGCAAGATTGACTATGACAGATCAGGACCTGAGGTCAAAGCAAAGAGAATCCAAGACTGAAGCGTACACAGGGTTTGTTATACTATTCTTTCTCCTTTTTCTCCTAAAAAGTTAAAAGATAGAGAGAAATCCAGGTCAGAAACACAAGAGGTGAAAATCAATTTGCCAAATAAATTTGAATAACAAAAGAGAAGCAGAAAAACAAACAGACAAACAAACAAAACAAAAGAGAAGCAGAATGATGGATGGAGACAGAATATAGAGGTAGGAATGTCAGTTCTGGAGACAAACTCCTGGGTTTGAACACTAGCTGCACATGATCTTGGAGAGTTTATTTGACCTCTCTGTACCTCAGTTTTCTTGTCTGCAAAATGGTGATAATAATGTCCATCTCTCTGAAGTGAGAATTAAATGAATTTAGCACAGTATCTGGCACATAATAATGCATTATTAAACATCAGTTATTATTTATTAAATAATATTATTTATTAGTAATGGCTAATAGCTGATTTTATAATCATATAATTAGCTAAATAATAACTTATTTATTAATAATAGTGAATTAATATTCTAGTCCAACAGATTAGAATAAGGTGAAACCAGAAAGGAACATTACAGAAGGAGAGAGTGATCAAGAATCTATGTATGTTTCATGTTTCATTTGTCTATCACTTTATCTACTAATTTATTTCATCTTTATTATTTACTGCTTGGACACTTAGTTTTGCTATCTTCTTCCTTCATCTGACCTTAGATCTCAGATTAACCCCCTCGGGCCTGATCCAGCTACTTCCTTTCATGATCAAGCTAAATTTAGCTAATGTCCTAATGAAAAGTCCTGGGCAACTTTAGTGTGACTCAGCCTTGTTAAAAGGCAGCTGTGTGCATATTGATCAATAGGGAAGCCCTAGGGCCCCAAAGCCACAGTGGAGGGATGCTGATAGGGTTGGGTGAGACCATCCTGAATAATTACATCTCTTAGAAGCCAGAGACGAGGTCTCTGTAATTCAGTTTCATTCCCAGAGCTTAGCACAGTGCCTGCACTCAGTAGACACTCAACAAAAGTTGGTTGAACGAATGAACAAATGAATGAACGAATGAATTCGCACTGAGACCCCACGGTAAGGGAGTAGGAATCTGGCTTCCCCAATATTTTCATCCTGAATGGAGCTGAAATTCCAACAAGTGTGATTTTATTGCAGGAGAGTTCAGCTAAACCCTCTGGGTGGTCAAAGCCACCAGGAAGGCCTGACTGCATAGGTGGGAGAATGGTGTGGAGCAGGGTGGGCCTTACTGCACTTGCACCCGTGGAGACCCTGCAGGTGCCATGCTAGTAGGGCTGCTGCCACTGTCTCTGGGTGACCAGGGGCTGATCAGCATTTCAGCTTCTGTTCTCCCCAATTTTCCTGCTTCAAATTTCCTCATGCCTGCATCAGGACAGTCTCTCTATTCCATTTCAGTATCTACTCTCTGTAATGAACTATGTTTAATGCCCCAAATTCTGTTTACTTTATCTAAACCAGGGACGTCGTAATATAGTTTTTATTTCAATTCCTGACTTTTTACAGTCCTAACTTAATTCTCATAATTTTATATTTTAGGGATTCACTCTGAATTTTCTTCCTATTTGCTAGGGCTTTTTTCTTTCCTTTTCTTTTTTTTGGGTGGGGGGTTGTCACTTATTGTTTTGTTCTCAAATCATTCCTTGGTCTGCAATGTTTTTGGTGCAGACATGTGCCGGGTACTGTAAGAAATTATGTTTGAAATGATCTTATTTTAGTCCATATTTCAAGCCCCATATGGTAGATATTATTATTCCCATTCCATAGATGAGAAAAATTGACCAGAAAAGTTAAGTAATTTGTCCAAGAACATATAACTCACAAAGTCAGGAAAACACAGGCAGGTTCCTTTTTGATATCTGACATCAGCGCAAATTAGAAATAGACTTGAAAGAAAAAAATCAATCCTTCGTATGAGATAACTCCTCACATATAGAGATACATTTAGAAAAAGAAACCAAAATGTTCTTTTTGGTTTTATGGTTCTTCTTCAAAGCAGGAACTGAGGGCCCAGAAGAGACAAAGAAAGGAATATTCGGAAGCCCTGAGCCAGAGCTGCTTGAAACAGGAATCCTGTGCCAGAGTTTGAATCTTCAGTTCGCTCAGGAGTGACAGCTTTTATTTGAACACAGTTGCTCTGTGGGTTCTAGCATCCTTTTTTTCCTGAGAGCTCTGTGTCTCGCCTCATTCGCACCGATTCAGGTTTTCTCATTTGAAACAGAGACAGAGAACTGGCTCTCAGAGAAATGGGAGAACTTTAACACAGAGCCTGCAGGTCAGACAGGAGAACAGCTGGGACCAGCGCAGAGGGTGCTGCAAACAGGAATTGTGTCCCAGACTTTCTGGAGCTCCTGGGAGCCAGAGACCTGCAGTCAGGCATTTGTCTGTATGGGTCTTAAATTACGATTTCCAAAGACTATCGTCAATTGTACGACAATGTATGGAAAACCAAACATTCGCACTCTGCCTTTTGCCCCAATTTTTATATTTTTTACTATATAATAAAGTCATGTAATTCATAGTCTAATTGTGAACTATGAGAACCAATACACATTTATTGCACTACATCTTCAGCTCTTAATTTTTCACAGCATAAATGATTTCCACCTAATGACCATTTAGTGCCAAAACCAGACTGAAAGTTTCCCAGCTATAACCATCACTGATCAAAGACCTAAGTGTTTGGTCAATCTTCCTAGCTGCTTGCTAATTGGAAATTGTATCGCTGAGGCCATTTTTTTTTTTTTTTTACAAAGGACACAGCTTTGGCCCCCGCAAAACAGGCCGATAAAAAACAGATGGATTTTTATCTATTCATTCAAAGTAGGAGGGAGGGCCAAGTGATTTGTGTGTTTTGTGTTTCTCTATTGGAGGACAATAAACTGATTGAGAGGGGTTTTTTTAGGAAAAGAAAGGCAGACTCCAAACTAATTCAGCAACCATCCCTTTGGATGCCAGCTGACCTCGATGGAGATTTAGTGCTAGCTTTAAAAGGCTTTGTTTACAGACAATTAAAAACCACATAAATTTCAATTGTCAACGAAGAAATGGTTTCCAAAGCCTCTGACAGCCCAGTAGCCCCTCCCCAGCCCTGTGCAGGAAAGACCCAGAGGCAAATACAAAGCCACTAACCCAAATGCCTGTGGAGTTTGCCAGGGAGCCAGATCCTGCTGCTTCTGCTGCTTCTGCTGCTTGCTACTGCTGTGGAAAAACAAAATCTTATACAGCTTCAAATGTGGGTTCTTTGAGTGCTAATCAAACAGAGAGAAGGTACCCTACCACCAAGGAGGAGATGCCTGCACAAAAGTACTCCACCAAGTATGGAATTTCAGCAATTAGGTCTTTAGGCAGTCAATACGTTCGAAACTTTTGTGTGCACCCCATTTTTCCCCACCGAAGGAATTAGATTTAAAGATTCAAAAGTGATACGAACACAAATGATTGGAGGACTTAAAGCCTGAAATATTCCCATTTTTAAAAAATCTGTGTATTGTACACAGATGTCGGGCAAATGGACGTAAGCTTCAGAAAAGAGCAACTCCAGAGGAAAAAAAAAACCCAACACTCCTGCATGTTTGCGTCAAGATTTGGTGCTGATGTTGATGAATAAGTAATGATGTGTAGGTGTTGATAACATTTATACACATCTCTGATTGGTTCTGACACAGGTGCTCCATGGAGGATGAGGTTTACAAGCCGAAAACGGTCAGGAGAAAGCCATGGTGTCGGGCTTGTCCCTCACAGATGCGGTGCTTTGCACCTGTGTTTGAAGTTGCTCTTTCATTGTTTCTCTGCAGAAAAACCAGGCATGATGTTCAAACTGGGAGCACCTGTGTTTAGGGCCAGCTTGGACTATTTTGTGGGCTGGATGTGGTCTCTTAGATTCACTACTTAAACTTAACAAGAAAACTTTTTCTTTCCTTGGGGTTTTGAAATTTGGGATTAAAACTGTGAATACGCATATTAATCTCACTACAGGACCAAATGTATGCAAATTGTTGTACAGCTTGTTTACATTACTCAAGGACTTGTGTGATAAAAGACAAACGCTATTAAAAATTGGATGAGGGCTGAAACCTTGCTCACTGATGGAAATCTTTGTTTAAATCACAAGGCATTTTTTTTAACGTTAGTGATGTGACATTTAGGTACCAGTGTCAACTACTAATTTAATTCACTCTTATTTTCAGTCAAAGGTAGAAACTGAACAGCATCTCTAGCTAAATTAAAATTTGTAAGATTTTTTCATCTAATAAACTGACAACAATATTGATAGTTTCTTCATTTGCTGCTTAATTGGGTTAAGAACATTAAAAATTCTCCAGTTTAAAATAATAAGTCTTTTGCAACCGTTACTAATCTTTCATTCCCTAAGGTTTGGCCAGCGACAACTGGAGGCAAATCAAGAAGAATTTATCACTTAGAATCATGGCCACAAGTCTCATTAAAAGCATTGCAGGGAGAACAATTAAATGGCGTGTTCAAATTCTTTGCACATGGCATTGGTAAATCTGAAGGCTAAGATTTTGTACATCTAAGGGTTGTTTAATTTTTTTAGTCAAATTTGTGATATATAAATTGTATTTTTAAATAGACTGTTTTAATTTTTACTAAAGAACAAACGCAGGGGGTAATGATACATTTAGCTATCTTCAAAGAAATAAAATACAACTGTCTGACCAAAATGCTATCGATAAATGATGCTGGTAACAGCATTCTGAAGAAACAGATTCATTATTTAGAGTTTAGATTTAAGAGGAGAAGGTATCAATCAAGTAATAATGTGTTAAATAAATATCGTAGAATTGGTGTAATAAAGAGGTTATGCACAGATAAAGATGTGATATTAGTAACAATTTCCAATAAATAATAACTCCCTGCAAAATATTTTTCCGAATTAACACTTGTTTTATTTTTTTATCAATTAGCTCAGCCTTTGATTTGAATTCCCCACCCTCTGGCGTCGAGATGCCTTTTCTTTAAACAAAGGATTATTCTTCCTCAAAAGGGGTTTGTCTAGTTCCTTTTATTGTTTTATGTCACACAAGGGAAAAATGCTTTTGAGGCATCACTGCTGAATTTAGCAGGGACGAGAGTTTACTGCTATATAATCATTAGTCAATGCAGTAGCTGAAATCTTAAACAAAAGAAAACAAACTACAAACAGGCAAGCATCCCCTAAAGGCACATCAGAACACCATAGAGGGGCAGCATGGATTTCAAACAAGGTTGCCCAAGCATGTGCTAAATATTGCTGCTCTTGACTTTAAACTGCACACCAAGGAATACAGTTTCACCTTCTATTCTGAAACAATACTGAGAAGCAGTGGATAAAGGGTTTAGCAAATGCACTTTACTCTGACTCTGGCAACTTTGTGAAAATTATATTTCAAACATAATAAAAATCTCTCAGTGTAAAGGGCTTGATCATAAAGCCATTAGGAAGTGATGGATGCTTAAATTGCCAGTGTCTTTCTATCTTAGACAGGCTTTGTTACTTCATGCCAACTACCACCGTATACAGTTACAGGTCTATAACATAGCTGTAAGCTGCTAGAAATCTTGGAAAAGCATTTAAGCAAGCCTTCTTGCTTTCAAACAGACGATCATTTTCATATCAGGTTCTTAATGATGAAGGTAAGTACTAAAACTTGTCTATTGTAAGCTTCTAAAGCAGGCTAATAAGGAAACACTGCTCTGTGAAAACATACCAGAAAGTGTGAGCAAGAAAGAATACAAAGGAAGTTGTAATGCCATTTTTAAAGAAAAGCAAAATGCATTTAACAGATAACGATCCATGTGTTGGCGGAAAAGAATGTGTGTGCTACAACACCTTTTACAACGAATGTTTTCATCTAAAATATTTTTCTAAATTATTGATTCCACTCTCTGGTTTGTGTGCGTGTGTGTTTTCTTTGTAATTACTACAGTCATTTTGTAGTTTCGTTGTTATTCAAACTTGCTGATTAAAATAGAGTTAAAGTTAATTTTATAAGTAAAACTACATTGGTTTCTACTCAGCTTTTAATAGACTGTCAGTGTAGAATATATTAATCAACAATAATAGGTGTTTTTGTTATATATTCCTAAATCCTATACACACTTCCTAACTCTGTCCCCTGCCCAAAATAAATCTTACTTTTCAAAAACAAGTAACTACAGGTCAATCAGGTATCTTATAGCTAATACAACAAAACGTACATAAAATTCTAGATAACATTGATTTTCATGGTTTTTGGGTGCTATGTGACAATAATTTAATCAGCCAGAGAATAGAAGGAATTTAATAGCATTTAACTACACTCTCGAAATACCCAATCTAAAATTCTTGACAAGATAAAATATCACTGAATATAGCACTAAAAACTCATAGATTTGGTTTCCACTGTGACATATCTTGTCTGGGCTTGAGATTTTCTTCCTATTTTCACTTATATAAAAAATATACCGTGTATCCTAGAACACCACAAAATACTTATTTCCTTCTAGTTATGTCACGTTAGAAACACTGGCTGGAAACACTGAATGAAGTTGCCTGACTGGGAGCTGGATTAAACAAAATGAGATGTGGAAGATAATTGTACTTAATTTGTACTTTTGTTTAATTAATTAGTTAATTAATTAATTTCATGAGTTTATTAATGCATTGCCCATTTCAGGCTTTTTTCAAGACTTGTGTCGCCTCCATTTGACAAGATATTCCTCAAAAGGAAGGGCTCAGATTCGCATCTTGTCCCAAAACCAAGCCCCATTTTTCTTGGCCCCTGACCCCTTGCCGGGCTCAGTAAAAGTTTATTAAATGAATGAATGAATCAATCAATGGATTAACAAATGTCTTACCCAATAAGGGGTGGAAATCAAGAAACATAGATAAAATAATTGAAACTTCCAAAGACTCAGATTGGCAGAGAAGTGTTAAAAAGTCTATAGCCTATATTTTTCAGAAATAAATGATACATAGAGGTTTTCACACTTTAGAAAGCATTCTGATATAAAATTATCTCCCCAAATTTATTTTGAATAGAGTCTCATAGTACTTCATAAGTATGGATATCAGCCAAAAATGGTAATGATTATAGTAAACTAGAAAATGAAAATAATTATCAGAATCATGGCTTGTCAAATCTGTTTTGTTTTCCTTAGAGATCTAGGTGTGATACTCTGTCTAGACATGCACAAAATGTTTGTTGAAGAGTGATCAAATGTCAGCTAGTACTTACCCACACTGGGTAAATATTTTATTTACCTTCCTGTCCCAAATTATCCTTTCAACCCACCACAAGAATTTTCACCTAAGTGATGTGGATTGCCAAAACTCTATTTTACCTGTGTATACCATGGTGATAAAAATACTTTATGTTCCCATAAAAGAAATTCCATATATTTGACTCTATCTAGATAAAAGCTACTCTTCATCACCAAATTCAAATAGAACTTTTACAGGTAGAATTAGAAATCAACTTTTTGGTCAAAAGTACTTTTCCCATATATGCCAAATGTCTTAGTTTTCAGTGTCCTAAAAACACCATAAAAGTATTATTACAATGCTTGCAAATGTGGCTCTTTTTTTTTTTAATAAGTTAATGATGTGGGATGAGAGATATTTCATCTTTTATACAGTTATTTGACAGTGATGAATTTAATTCATTCTATCACATTGAATGATACATTTATATTCAGTATGTAGCTTAAAATTTCATAAATGATTAAAGTCCCTGTCGTTTTAATTATAATATGCGGAGAGCAGCCAGAACGTATTTGCAAAGAATAATGTACAAGTCAATAAATTTGGTGAGTACTCCTGACAATATATAAATAATGACTTTAGAAGTATAACTACCTGTATTTGAAAACTAAACAACGAAGGTCTGTGTTTGGGTTTTTTTAAACTAGCTGATCTAGCTTTCTACAAAGGCTCTTTAGGGTTATAATGTGCAGTATTAAATTGAAAACACGATAATGCAATGACATTACATTAGTAGTGAACCAATTTCAACCCAGAATCTAGTTTGAAATAAATCAAACCTGATCATGTTCCTGCCGCTGGACCTTGGTCACTAAGAAGGACTTTGGGCATCCAGACCTTCCCTAGGATCCTTTAAACCAGCAATTGTCACCAAAAGAGTCCAGTCTCCTCACCCAACTGTATGGCCCAACACTGAGGACCACATTGTCTCCATCACTACAACCCACCCAATTATACACTGCCACTGATAGTTGGAGTCATTTCCATAAAGAAAAGAGCCTACTTCAATCCATCTATTCATTGATTTAGCAAATATTTACTTGCCAGGCACCACTCTATCTTGGGAAGTAACAGTAATGAACAAGACAGGCAAGGTCTGGCCAGAACCTTGGAGGAAAGAAGGAAAGAAATCCGATGATCAGAATATTATAGGTGCTATAGGGTTACATAGAATTATAAGGTATGGCCCCATCCATCTTGGACCTTATATTGCATTTATTTTCGTGCATTCCTCTCTACCTCTACTTCAGCACAAGAAATTAAAACTCTACTGACAAAGCAGACAGCCCTTGCTTCAAACCTTCTTTAGGTTCAGGAATAATTGAGATAATCTAATTACTTTATGCCACTTAGTGATTCAAATGGGCAGAATGCCGTTCCTTCTCTGAGGAGGCATCTGAAACCACCCTGCACCAAATTTCTATTAGAGAATCAACCATTCATGTTACTCTCATGTTAGTCTTAGTACAGTGAAGGTTGATCTTGGCCAAAAGACCTAGTGACTCAACCTTCTTGCTAAGATTATGAGCCTAGAGTCATCCTATGAAGAGACCAGAAGTAAGGTTTAAACTTGTTCCAGACATAATAGCATGTCATGACAAGCACAGTCATCACTCAAAGTCTGTGCTAAGAACAGAAGACAGAAAAAAAGCTGAAATGCTAATATCATATCATGTTCATTTAATTTCAAACATTTGCAGCTGAATGCTATGATTCCACAGCAGGCAACATTTTTCAAGCTCCTGGCTGCTCAGTTTATGGGAAGTTTTCTCTGTACTATAACTGCAGGTTTACAACAATAGTTTTATTGCAGCTGGTCCTTTGGATATTTGTGTTTCTCAGAAGAAAAGAAAGAAGAAAGGAAGAAAAGGGAAGGGAAAAAAGGAATAGGAAGAAAGGAGAGAGAGGAATCAAGGAAGGAAGGGAGGGAGAGAGAGAGAGAGAGGGAGGGAGGGAGGAAGGAAGAAAGGAAGGAAATCACTCATGAATATGGACTCCAAGCTTCCAACATGTGAATTTCACACGCACACAGAGATTGTTAACATACCAGATGGAACAGGAACATATAAAGAGAGGGAATTCTTTCTGTGATGTTCTAAGAAGGAAAGCCTATACCCATTCTGATCCAGGTCCCCCTTCTTCATCTCTTCATTATCCTACAATGCCTCACCCCAACCCTTCCATTCCCAACACCACCATCGAAATGCAGAAGAAACCCTTGTGCCTGTCTTAGAACTGAAATATAAAAATTAAACCTCTGACCAAAACAGATGAGTTAGTCACCATCTCTAAGCTGAGTATCTGGTAGAAACAGTGACAGACCTTTAACTAGAGTGTTGCTGTGGGTGACAGCCTAATAAACTGCCACCTAGAATCTCTTAGGGTTAATAAGCCACCTGTCTTGAAAGGAGCAGTCATACTGGTATTTGAAGCCTACTCCAACACTTAAACTCTTGATGAAGTTCTCACTGTGCCAAAGGGGCTTACTAACAAAGCCACTGAGTCAGTTTAACCCAGGGAAACTGGACCCAACAGACTAGGCTATCAGAGTTTTGTGTTGAGATAATTACTGCACTAAAGAGAGCATATGGGCTGTCAGAGCTGGCACATGGCCTGCACCAGCTGTTACCTGGGCGCTTTGGAAAACCTACTGAACAGCATTTTGGATACAGCACAGCTCTGTGCAAGTTTTCCAAGGTTTCTACTGGGAGTTCTTCATAATAAATTTATTCCTGTATAAGGGAGGATTGCACCCAGTCAGATAACTGGAACAAGCGTGTTAAATTTTTCTGACAGATAGAATATCACTGGCTAAAAGGAGAAAACAAACTAGGGCATAAACAGGCACAAAGCCTGAAAAGCTAAGAATAGGCAAAAACATTAACGAGAATAGGTCCCCCTACCTTCAAAATGAAAAAGGTCAGCTGAACACATTGAGATTTTCCTGAAAAAAACATCTGATACATAAGATAATGTATTTAAAACACCTAGCACAGTGTCTATCACACAATAAATGGTAGCTGCTTTTTGTATTATTATTATTAAACTATTAATCCTTACCTGATAGACGTACTCAGGATTCCCGAACTGCCATAAAGCAGACCATTCTTCTAGCATTGCTGCTAGAACTATTTTACCTTAGGAAAATGTTTTTCCAAGAACAGCCATCAAGGTGTCAGCCAATGAATGCCTCCCAAAGACAACTTTCATCTGCGTGTAGCACGTTTTCTTCTAAAGGACTCCAAAACTTAATAATATCTGTGACTGACACTACTGAAAAATTCAGCCACCTCTGAAAATGCCATACAGCCTCAAACCACATGTGATGAAAAAATCTGAAGATAAACCCAGAAAAAACAAAGGGGTAAAATAAGGTTTTTCACACTAGAGTTGTCATCCAAAATGACGAATTTCAATAAATATAACCCCCAAATAGGACATTTATCATTGAGCTTTAATTCCAGTAATAATGTTATCACACTTGTAACTTACATTAAACTTTCTTAATCAAAAATCTTTTTTTTTTCTTCAAGAACGTTAGGAAGACTAACTTTGTGCAACAGCACACTCACATTACCAAAAAGTCATAAAGCCTTGATTTAACTTTAGTATCCAAGCAGACGGTAAGCCTGGATTTTTACTTTTAAATCCAAACTTTGTCATCTCTTTGAAAACAGAAATAGAATGAATGTGACAGTCACAGCTTTCCTTGGGAAGGAAAGCTTCACTTCAAGGAACTAATTTAAAGCCAAGTTTACTAACAAAACCGGTCTTTTCTTTTGAATCAGACACTACCCTTAGTCTCGATTAAGTGAATTTACCTTGAGAAAATACAGGGCAGTTAAAGACGAGCTACGGAGGTATTACGTCCAGTCTCCTGTGTCATATTTCCAGAGGGACAGCAGATTTGGGTTCTCAGACAAAGAAAGGCATGTTTCCGTGGAATGGGTGAATATCCAACTTGGAAAAATCCAGTCATCAGGTTTAAATTGTTAAAACCTGTGCCTTCAAAACACTCAGGACATTTAGAAAATCTACCGCGTTACATGACAGTAAGCGCATCACCACATTCTATTTTGCAAGCTTTAGCAAATAAAAAAATCCCCCAGAAGAATCTTAATTCTTATCTATGGAAAACATTAAACTGCTAAGCGCTGACAACTGGAATTAGTCCTTAAATCTCTAATGAGAATAATAAAACATGAGTGCAGTTTGTGCTGTAACTTGATAAGGCCTGAATTTACTTGCAGTCAGGAAAAGTCACTGATCCAGCAGTATGGCTTTTTACTCCCTGAGGTCCAGGAAACAGTATCTGTCCGCTTGGAACCTCCTCTGTGGTAAGCACTTCTTATCTGTGCTATCAGAGGCTGGAGATAGCAGGGTAATATCTAGTAACAGCAGCTTTATGAGATGATCCATTACTGATTTAAATCAATCTCCAGCAGGTAGTTCTCCTTAACCCATCAGAGCAGAACTGACCCCTGCCCCAGAGAACTCAGACTCTCCAGGTGCAGAAACTCCCCGGGAAGACATTAACAGCAAAACATCACGTTTGGTCCTCTAAACCAAGCATCTTTTTAAAATCTCACCGCTCTGAAAGATTGTAATATTGAGGCTCCTGACCAAAACTTGAAATCCAGTTTTAGTCATGATCAATTCTGTGTTTGCTCTACAGATATTCAGAGCAGGAGCTTAATGAGCCTGTTAGCAATTTGCAAAGACCCAACAACTTGCTGTGAGGAACTTGAAGAGGAAATAACTTCCACTTTCTACGCTTAAGGAATTTTGTTAAAGACATATTTGCTGGGAAACAAGTCCAGCTGTTTGTAGGCACAGGCCAGCATAAATGCGAGGAATGTTTAAGAGCAAATTAAGCCCTGCATTTCAGGAATTAAGTGAGGGGGGACGTCAGATGGGCATACAGTTCAGAGGTTCTAAATGAAAAATGTTCTTGAATATCTTAACAGTTGGATAAATAAATGCTAAAGATAGATTTCAGTCTTACTTATAAGGTCAAATGAATATATCTATTTTTCACACACCTATAGTTGTAAAATAATAGATTTTAGTGTGTGAAGCAGCCTTAAATATTATCAATTTACCCCACCTATTTTACAGAGAGAAAATGGAGGCTCTGAGAGATTCAATAACTTATCCAAGGTCACAACTAGATATTGACAGAATTGAAATCTCTTAACACCTGCTAATGCTTTTTCTGGTATACTTGCTTTTAGACAGAAGTCTTTGTGAATATACATAACTCCACATACGCATGAGATTTTACTACTTTCTGGGTTTCAGAACTAATTCAAGCTATGAACAAAAACAGGAGTCATGTATTAAATATTTAAGATTAGTTATGTTGACTTTTCGTTGATGTTTTATTTCCGTATAATTAGATTTGAATACATTCACCTTTTCACTCAGTGTCAGGAGTGTGAAGTGTCAATGTCAGATACGTACAGAAAAACAAAATCCGGTGCCAACTACGCCCAGTTTTGGACAACATCCCTATCCTCACCCCAACAAACACACATAATGTTGCCTTCAAAGAATGGGGAAAGGGGCTTCCCTGGTGGCGCAGTGGTTGAGAGTCCGCCTGCCGATGCTAGGGGACACGCGTTCGTGCCCCGGTCCGGGAAGATCCCACATGCCGCGGAGCAGCTGGGTCGGGCCCGTGAGCCATGGCCGCTGAGCCTGCGCGTCCGGAGCCTGTGCTCCGCAACGGGAGAGGCCACAACAGTGAGAGGCTCGCGTACCGCAAAAAAAAAAAAAAGAATGGGGTAAATATTCAAACTTCTCCACTGTTATTCAACTGTTCATTTTCATACTCTGTGAACTCGAAGTTAGTGATGACACACTAGATTGTCATTCCATTTTACTGCAATAGAAATTAATGAAAACATGTAAACCACAATGCTTTTCACAGTTGCTTTGTCAAACAGAAGCATGCTTTTTGATTTTCTGAGACCAGCATTTAAACACTTCTCACTAATGCAACTTTTTAAAAGTTTATTAAAGGTTCCACTAATTAACAGCATCTGGCCTGCTACAGCACTAATAACTGTTTTTTTTTGGGGGGGGTATTTTATTGTTCAGAAATGTACTGATACTTAGATGCCAATAAACTGAAAAGAAAAATGCTCTTTACCAACTTTTCTGCTACTTCCTTCTCCTTCACCTTCTCTTCCACCTCAGCCTCTGCTATTTGTGTCTCTTTCAGCTTCCAGACTCCTTCACCTGAGACTGTCCAATTGCTGAAGTGCAGGCGACCACCTAGAAAACCACAATAATGGGCTTTCCCTCAAGAGAGCCACATGGGACTTCTGTTCCTTCCTTTCATGTAGAAACAGCATGCAGGATATTTCATGATTCATTTTTTCCTTTTTGATAAGGTATGAAAGAAATATCAAAAGAAATTCAGAGATATTTCCATTTTCTCAGAATGAGATGAAGCTTCTATTTAAGAAACATGCTTTCTTTTCCCCTGGCATTCTGGGTTCATAAAGTGAGAAGATTATTTTTACTGCTATTTTGGTTTTGATGTCTGAAAACGATACGGTATCTTTTTACATTTTTACCCTTTCAAATTAAATTAGCTATCTTGATGAATTTAATTAACATAAGAACTAATAACATAACAACAATGACTAGCAATTGTAATTTTAGTAAGCACCAATAACTGTTTGCTTATCAAATTAATAAAACCCCAAAATGCAGCAGGAAACATACAAGGACTAAAATCTTTTATATGCCCCCCCAAAAAAGATTCGATGCTCATAAATCATATAATACTCCAGCAATAACCTTTTAATATCTTAGATATTTAGTTAATATGAAACAAGCATTTTTAATGTAATATATGTAATTATCTAAATATTGTATCCAGAGGTAGCAGGTTTGCAGAAACAGTCAGATAGCCTTTTTTCCTTGTATTAATTACTTAACCACATTTTCTAGCAAATCTTCAAATGGCAAGGTTGTTCCTAAGATTTAAGAGCTGGGCATTTTTATATTTTGTGTGCCATAATCAAATCACTTTGTCACTTATTGCTTCAACATGCTTGGGTTTTTCAATGATTTTATGCATTCAGATTCCTGGATGTATTAGCCATCTTATCAGACCTTCACTTTAAAGGAAACCAGGATCAATGGATTTAGTATCATATATACCATATTTATTCAATGGCCTAAAGCTATAGTTCTTCTCTCCTGTCTTATCTTTGCAAGACTTAATTCCCTCATACAAAAATAGGAGCCCTGTATTAATATTTTTAAACCAAAATCACATCCAACTGTATGATCTTTTCAATCACTCTGGATGTGACTGTAAAACACATGCTGACAGTACTTTATCTGCTTTACCAATGACCTTGTTTAGAAATGACCTAATGTCACATTTCAGAAAAGTTTGCTGTCAAACTACCTTTGGCCAATTTTACCAAAAAAAAAAAAAAAAAAAGGCAGTTCAGTCAGGGGCCATGAGGACAATTTCAAGACATTTATATCAGACACCAATTCAATGTTCCTCTGCATTTTACATTACAATCCCAGAAATTCAGAAGGCCTTTCAAAAGGGAACACTTGGACATTTTTAAATAAATCTAAATATAGTACACATTTTGGTTGTCCTTCTCAATTCAGTTATAATAGCACAGAGGAGAGGGCAGGAATTCCAGCACAATTAGGATATCTACAGCAAGTATAAATTTTAAATGGATTTACTTTTTGCTTACTGTTTATACCACTCTTAGAAATTTGATTTGAATAAAAAATGTATTTCCCTCTTAGGTTTGAAGCATTTTCCCCACCCTAAATGAGTATTATTCATACGTTCACACAGAAAGGAAGATAAGTAATAATACAGTACAGGCGCCAAGTAAAATCTAGCCCAGTACAGACCGCGTAATAATGATGTCATTAAGACTCCTGGCTGAATGGGATTCAGACAGAACTGTTGTATAGCTGCAGACATAAATCTGAAAGAACTTTTTGGCTACATTCTCAGACTTACCTTGAGAGATATTTAGGAGCTCCAGCAAAATGAGTTGAGAGAAATGCACTCAAAAGAGGAAGGTGTGCAGACTGCAGACAGATGTAGGCCCTATCGGTGTATCCTTCTGAGATACAGGAGGGAACAGTTTGCTAAATGGATAAAGACAGAGAAAGAGTCTGAAGAAGAAGAAAACAGAAAACAAATAAACCTTAATTCTAGCACAAATGAATGAGAGAAAGGCAATTGTGGGGCTGCTCGAAGCCTTTTTGCCTAGCTGAATGAAAGCAATCCCTAAGACTGAATGGGTAATGAGATCCTGGCTCCTGAGATTTTAGCTTTCTTAATCATGTTCATAATTAATTCAAGAACATTGATAATTTCATTACATTCTTTTTGTCTTATCAATAAATGATGTGCCTGCACTTTTGGTCCTGTGTACAGGGAGGGGAGAGATGCTTTGGGTAATATTGCAGCAGGG
>NW_006793856.1:2032568-2037410 GCF_000442215.2 Lipotes vexillifer | reverse complement strand
GCAGGAATAGTGGATATATATGATCCAAAAAGGTGAAGTGGTAATTATTATCCTTGACCAAGCTTCTATTATCAGAACACGATGACAAGCAGCCACAAATAATTAATAAGCTTTTTATGCAGAAATGCAAAGCCTTTGAAGAAAAATATGCTGCAAGTAGAATTCCTTACCGAAGATTATGTACATAGCACAACACACCTCTCCAGAGAAACAGTTTGAAATGGCACTCACTAAAAAGCTTGCATCACAAATACAAGAAGAAAATCAATAACTTGTTTTTAAAATATCATTTTAAAAAACTTTTCTTTATCTTGACGTTTTATTTAAAAAAAAAATCTGTGCCCTTGAAGTTGTCTTCCTGAAGTCCTTTTCAGGGTCGACATACAAAGATGTTAAACTGACTACCCACTCAGTAAAACCTTTTTTAAGCCAAGACAGAAAGCTCTGTCATTAACTGTCAGTCATCATCAAAGGGGACCTTTTCCTTTACGGTTTTCTATTCACTCCCATGTAAATTTTCACAAAGCCATCACTCATTAGTTTCACAATCCGTGTTCAAGGCTTGGGAGGGAATGTTTAATGCCACTTAATCACACGAAACAGAAAGGCAGCCTCATCTCCCAAATGGTTTAGATAATTAACGCCAAATTAAAAACTGGTCAGTTAGGAAGAGCTGCAAATATGAGAATTCTCCTAATTGATAACAAGAATAACATTTCAGCTTTAAATATAAAGTGTGCTCCTGCAAAGAATCCGTGCTCAAGTGCACAGAAATGATATACTGGCTAACATTATTTTTAAGTAGACCAATATGGCAGGATAAAATTTCAGTGGTAGAAACCATTCCATAAAAATGTCTTTGAACTGATTGTGCTATTAAAGATAAAAACAATTCAAAGAATGCAAAAAAGTATGCATGTTGGCACTTCGATCTGATTGCTAAACAAAATAGTCTTTGAGAAGCCACTGCAGAATCACTTAGTAAAGCAAGCTGTTGCCCGTGACATTGATATATGGGACAGAGATGATGTATATACTGGGTGGCTTTATCAGTAAATCACTGACTCTATTTACTTCCCCAAGGAAAAGGACCTGTCCCTGAAAGAGAACTCTTTGTTAGAACCACCGGTAGGGGATTAATATTGGCAAAACATTCAATTTGGATATAGTCCTGCAGAAGATTCATAAAACAATAATTTAATAAGTTAACAGACAAAGATTTAGCACGTTGGCAGCATACAACTGCCTAGAGAACATTATTAATTTCATCAAATTATTTCTCTGTGAACTCAATTATATAGGTCCTAGCCACCAGCAACCTATTTCTCAACTAAAGACAACAAATTTGAGAAATCCTAAGTCCCTAAAAATGACTTTTCAATAACATGCAAAATTTCAGCACCGTATAGACCAATTGCTACATAAAACACTATGAGATGACAGTTAAATTTAAGCTTAGATGTCAATTTCCATATGTCTCACATATTTAAACACATTTCAGCTCTGCTCTTAAAGTTCCAGATAGGAGTTGTATGTTGCAAACCAAATATGCCTATCAATATTCCAAGTTAATGCAGATCCAACTGAATTTCAGGGACAGAAGCTGGAATTGTAAGTGCTTTCTGTGCAGTTTCAGAAAAGCAGTAAAATTAGAAAGACAAATAATAAATATATATGGTGGCGTGTAGCCTGCAGTAAAGTGTTTTTAAATCCTACAGCTTTTGCACGTGTACTGCCATCAAGACATTGTTCTTAACACGTCTTTCAAATTCTCAGCCCACATCCAATCAATCATCAAGTTGTAATGCTTCAATTTCCCAAATGTCTCTGCGAACTGTTCACTTCTCTCCCCTCCCAAAGCCAGCACCTCATTCAAGCCATCAGTCCCTGTTGCCTAAGTTTTGTCATTTTTCAGTGTCTTAGTGTCACCCTCTTCTTCTTGCTCTCACACTAATACCCATTATCTTTTCAAAACACAAATCTGATCATGCCATTCCTGTGCTTCAACCTTCAATGGCTCCCCATTTCCCTCTGGTAAGATTGCTCACTACACCCTTTTGATCTGGCTCCTCTTTACCTCTCTTAGCCTCATATTTTTAACCATACTGTTCCCCTAGTCATGGGAATTACTTTCTGTTCCCCAGACTGCTCTTTTCACTCAACTTTTGGTACGTGCAGCTCCCTTGCCATACCCAGTGATGAATGGCCAGTTATTTTCTAAAAGGAGTTTATAAGTCTTTTGAAGATTTTTTTCAGTTGCTCTTTACAATTTCTCAAAGTTCCTGTTAAAATCGAGTCTTTATCAGCAGAATCGGTGGTTCTACTTTGGTTGATTTTATTTTTTGGCTGTGCCAGGTCTTAGCTGTGGCACTCAGGATCTTTTTTAATTGTAGCATGTGGGATCTTTTAGTTGCGGCATGCGGCGTCTTTTAGTTGCAGCATGCAGGATCTTTAGTTGCGGCATGCAAACATTTAGTTGCGGCATGTGGGATCTAGTTCCTTGACTAGGGATTGAACCCGGGCCCCCTGCACTGGGGGCGTGGAGTCTTAGTCACTGGACCACCAGGGAAGTCCCTGGTTGATTCTTGCTACCATCTATCAGTGGGCTTTAGTGCCACTTAACCCCCCTGGCAGTCGTACTAGCTGCTCAAAATTGTCATCACTCTCTGTAGTCTCTGCTGTATTCTTCCCCGCCAGACTGAAGGGTGTCAAGTATAAGCAGAGAGTCTCATCTGTGTTTACATTTGATCAAATATAGTCTCTTCTTGAAAAAGCAGGGTATTGCTCCTTTCATCTCATTAGAGTGAGATCCTTAGTCTCTATTACAATTATTTTTTCAGATTCAGATACATTTTCACTTTCTTCTGTTTTGCATCTGTGTTTGAGTCTGCATAAGAAGATGAAGGTGGCTGAGACTGAGAAAACCAGATAAAATAGCTTGAGTAAACATCATTTAAATATGTCAAATTTTAGTCAATTTTGACTGCAGTTTTTTCTTGTTCTCTCTCTTGTTTCCTTAAAACTAAAAATAAAGTTTAATATAGGGGAAAATGTGTAGACCTGACTTCTTACATATTAAATATCTTGAGTAGCCTCAATATTGTGGCAATCAGGAGGAATTAAATACGAGGACACAAGTGGGTGTGTGGAATATAATGGGGGCTCAATAAATCTTTGTTGAAGTAATAAATAAAAGTAGATTAAGCTATAAAACTCAAATTTTAGGACATCACTCTATATTTTCACCTCTTTTGTATGAAAAATTCAAAATGTAATCAATTTCATGTACTAAGGCATGGAAATGTGTGATGTATTTTGTGAAGATTTTCATCAACAGCACATTTTTTAAAAGTTTCAACGCTTTAAGTGTTCTTGAAATTCCCTTATCAGTAAGAACTCACTCCCTGGTGATAGCAAATAAATATAGTATAATTGCAAAACACAGTGTCTCACCAGAATAAAAAGAGAATGGGGAGAGGGCAAAGGCTTAGCCGTTTATAAGGAGTTAATAAATCGCTGTAGATTAACAGAGGGGTAAAGTTAGCCTGAGTGAGAAAATAGCCAGGGGGCGCTAGAGGGCTGGAGCCACATGGTCGACACGGGAAGAACCGTTTGCTCTTTGACAAAAACAGGTTAGCGAATTTCACTAGTATCTTAGTCTATTACTTGATATTGGAAGTAATTTCAAAGTTTATTTTACCAGAGCATTAACACAGAGAATGATTTAGAGGAACCGATAATATTTATGTTGCTAATCAGACATAAGGAGAAAAGGACATATATTTTTACCCTTTCTCTTTTTTCTATTTTAGAAAGCCATTTTCTTCTGTTCACATTTAAGTTTGAGTCCTTTCCTTTTTATAGTTGGAGATTCAGAGGCTCAAATAAGAGTTAAAACAAAGTTCTCGAAATACAAACAACAAAAAGAACTTTTTTTCTACAATAAATTTCCTTATATACCCACACTTACAAGTTTAGCATCTTTTAGAATTTGAAAAGTTCAGTTAACTAAATAGAACCCACATAGGTTAATAAATATTCCATAGGAAAGCATTTTTTTCAGGAGCATACCGAAATGTTTTACTTTAATCTTTCTCTCTCTCTCTTTTTTTTTTTTTTTGCGGTACGTGGGCCTCTCACTGCTGTGGCCTCTCCCGTTGTGGAGCACAGGCTCCAGACGCGCAGGCTCAGCGGTCATGGCTCACGGGCCTAGCTGCTCCGCGGCATGTGGGATCTTCCCGGACTGGGGCACGAACGCGTGTCCCCTGCATCGGCAGGGGGACTCTCAACCACTGCGCCACCAGGGAAGCCCCTTTTCTCTTTTTTTGATGGACATTCTTAGAAGCTGTTTCTTAGACAGTTTTAAACTCTCCCTTAATCTGAAATGATATATATTAAGTATTTAGTTTTTTCTTGATGATGCAAAGTCAGATTTGTGCTAGCTCAGCACTACTGCTCTGTAAAACCATGACCGCAGAGATGTATGTCATACCAGCTTCATGTTGTACGTAAACGGAGGCTGAGGGAAGTTGAGTTGCGCTGAGTCACAGCGCTTATAACTGGTGAAAGCAGTATTTCCCCCATTCACTTTGTGACCTCTAATTAACGTAGGCAGTCTAAATGACAAAATTCAATCGAAATAGCCAATTATGATAACCTAACTTGACCTTTGGCCTACTGTCTAGGTGGTCTTCCCTTTCCATAGGGTTTTCTTCATTTGGAAACAGAAGATTTCAGGATCCCAGTAGCAGTGGATTTCTTTCTCAAAAAAGTTTCCCAGAAATCCCAGAATTCCAAGGCGCAAGGGTGCAGAGACACGATCCACCTTGTTTGGAGTGTAGG
>NW_006793856.1:2029486-2032192 GCF_000442215.2 Lipotes vexillifer | reverse complement strand
TGTAGGGAAGGGAGGCATTGTTGGAGGTCACCTCTGGGAGAGAGTAAGCGAGTTTAAACACTGGTGCCTCACAGTGGGGCTGGCGGTCCATGAGGACAGAGGAGAGCACAGCTCCAGGGTAACCAAGAAGGCCCCTACCACAATGGGGGTGAGGGAAGCAATGGGGTTAGCAGGGACCCAGGGCATATCTGGCAATTCCGGAAACTTTTGGTTGTCACAACAGGAAGAAGGTGCTACACGCATCTAGTGGGAAGAGGCCAGAGATGTTGTTAAACATATTGCAATGCACAGGACAGTTGCCCACAACTGAGAGTCACCGGGCCCTAATACATCAGTATGGCCAAGGCTGCGGAAGCTTGCACAGGATGAGGCCTTGCACAACACCCTTCTTCTCCCTCTTCCCTCAGTCTTGTTGAGGGTGGAGTTGGATAGCAGAGGTAGCACATAATTTCCTCTTCTTTTGCTTTTCACTTAGGCAGCTGGGGCGAGCAGACCACTGAGCTGCTTTCCCCTTACCTTCCCCTTCCTCAGGGTTCCTCGTAGCCTTGCGAGGGCTCTGGAGTCACATAGACATGATTTGAGCCTAGATTAGCTATGGAACTACAGGTAAATTATCTTATTTAAGCCTCAGTTTCCACATCGGTAAAACTGACAACATAAGAGTACTTACCTCCCAAGTTGAAGGTTGGACTGTTTTCTCAGTTCCTAGCACTGTAGTTTTTGTCTAGATCTGGTTGCTTTTGTTGTTCTTTTTCTTTTTTGCACAGACTACTGTTATAGTCACTTCATTGGGCATTAGCTACTAGTTTGGTCTGCTCTGTGTGTCATTATCTCTTCACTTTGGAGGGAATAACTCCCTTTCTCAATCTAAGTCATTCAATGGGTCCTTTCCCTAGTGCAGGTGTGGGTCGACTAGGCTTGATCAATTAGAACGTTCCATCTCCCTGGCCACAGTAATCAGTTCGAGGATGAAAACCAAGTCAGGCCAGCAAAATCCATCCCAGGGAAATAGGTGTTCTCTTTTCTCTGGGACTGTTTCTCAGTGATGGAAAATGAATACAGCCAAGGAGCTTGCTAAACATAAAGCCAACCCAGAGACAAGCAGAGCCAAGAGATTCAAAGAGCAAGGGAGAGATAAGTAGATTCCTGACAGATTGGCTGAACACCTGGGTCCAGCCAGCCCTGTAGCAAGTTCCACCTCTAGATTTTCAATTACATAAGCCATTTTTTTCTTTTCTTTGCTTAAGTCTATGTGAATAGATTTCTGTAATTTGTGAAAACAGTAACAACACAAGAAGAGTTTTGATCTCTCCATCTTTGTATTCCTCATACAGGCTACTATATCATTTTTTACATTGTAGGATCTCAAAAATGTTCAATTAGATGGAATCTAATTCATTTAAGAAATGGATAATATAAAACTAGAAGACTGCAGGGGGAAAAGGAGATGAAGCGTGAAGCGAAAATCCAAAGGCACAGGAGTTATTAGAGATAATGGAAAGCCATGGGCAACTGGCAATTAAATGGTTAATAGAAGCTTTAAGCCTTGGGGCTGGTGAGGAAGGAGGTGTTCAGGGCAAAGCTTTGCAGGGAAGGGAAGTGTAGCAATGGTTTCTGCCCATTCTGAGTTGGACGTGGGCCAGGGAGGCACAGCAGTCAATAGGATGCATCAACAAATTCTATAGCAGTCAATGAGTGAGTTGAGAGCAGTGCACCATCAACATGGTGCAAGGGAAAGAATATAACGCAATTGCGCCCCTTCTGGGCAACTGTGACATAGCAACGAGAAGATCCACAGCCAAGCCTCAGCTCTGCAGCTTTCTGGGATGGTAATTTTCAAATTACTTAATTCTCTGAGTTTCTGCTTCATTATCTGCAAAACAGAGATAAAGGTTCCATTCCTCTGGCTGGTTGTGAGCTCTAAATGAGTTAGCATTTGTGAAGGTGTTCAGCGCAGTAGATGTTCAAACCCTTTTGAGAAAGAGGCAGAACATAAGGAAGTACCCAAACTGGCTGAAAATGTTTATTAAGCATTTAAATGCACCAGACACCATACTAGGTGCCGGGGAGGCAAAAATATGTAAGACAGTCCTTTCTTTCAGGGCACAGTTTAGTGGGAAGCACAGACGGGTAAGTACCTTCATGAAAACACACTTTGATAACCACTGCAACAGAAGAACAAACCAGAACCCAGAGAAGATAGACATTCACTCTGGCTTTAGAAGTCAAGAAAGGTTTAATTAACTCAGGAGTTGAAGAGGGCTTCAAAGAAAATGGGGCTTTTAGATGGAGTGTAGGAGAATCAATAGGAATTTTCCAGAATTTTTTAAAGTTAAAATGAAGAGGAAGTTATTTGTAATAACTGGAAAATTTCTAAAATCTGTTTCAAATAAAAAAACACTATGGTTCTGATATATGAATGGCAAATGAGCACAGGTAGAGCATGCAAAGTTAAACCACAACTATCAGAATAACTAAAATAAAAAATAATGACAACACTAAATCTTGGCTAGGATGTGGAGAAACTGGATCTCATACACTTCTGGTGAGAATGTGAAATAGTACAACCACTCTAGAAAACCTTTTAACAATTTCTTATAAAATTAAATGTGCAACTTCTATATGACCTAGCAAATGGCACTCTTAGCATTTATCCTCAGAGAAATGGAAATTTTTCTTCTTGCAAAAAAAAAAAAACAACGATTT
>NW_006793856.1:2017248-2029422 GCF_000442215.2 Lipotes vexillifer | reverse complement strand
CAACAAAACAAAACTGTACAGAAGTGTTCATAGCAGCTTAACTTGTAATAGCCCAAATACTGAAATTAGTCTAGATGTTTTCCAACTGGCCATTGGTTAAACAAATTGTGGTACATCCAAACCATGGAATAGTACTCAGCAATAAAAAGAAGGAATTATTGATAAACACAGTCTTGATGTCTGCAGAAAATTATGCTAAGTGGAAAAAAAAGCCAGTAACCAAAGGTTATATCTGTTTGCTTCTGTTTGTATAACATTTTTTAAATGACACAATTTTAGAAATGGAGCTAAAGAATAACGGTTGCCATATATCCAGACAAAACTATAATTTGAAAAGCTACATGCACCCCAGTGTTCATAGCAGCACTATTTACAATAGCCAAGACACGGAAGCAACCTAAATGTCCATCGACAGATAAATGGATAAAGAAGATGTGGTATATGTGTATATACATACACAAGGAAATATTACTCAGCCATAAAAAAGACTGAAATAATGCCATTTGCAGCAACATGGATGGGCCTAGAGATTATCATACAAAGTGGAGTAAGTCAGAAAGAGAAAGACAAATACCATATGTTATCACTTGTATGTGGAATCTAAAATACAACATAAATGAACATATCTATGAAACAGAAACAGACTCATAGAGAACAGACTTCTGGTTGCCAAGGGGGAGTGGGGGAAGGATTGGGAGTTTGGGATTAGCAGATGCAAACTATTATAGGATGGATAAACAACAAGGTCCTACTGTATAGCACAGGGAACTATATTCAATATCCTGTGATAAACCATAATGGAAAAGAATATGAAAAAGACTATACGTATAAATGAATCACTTTGCTATACAACAGAAATTAACACAACACTTTAAATCAACTATACTTCTATAAAATTTTTTTAAAAAGAAGAAGGATGGTTGCTCGAGGTCTGAGATAGAGGAGGGGGCAAAAGGGAGGTGGGATGAGTCTTTGTGGTGATGGATCTGTTCTGTATCTTGACTGTGGTGGTGGATACATGAACTTACACATGTGATGAACATTGACAGAAATAAAAAAACACATACACACAAATGAGTACCAGTAAAATTGGGGAAATCTGAATAAATTTGGTAGATTGTGTAGATCACATCAATGTCAGTCTCCTGGTTGTGATATTCTACTAGAGTTATTTCAATATTAACATTAGGTAAAATTGGTTAAAGTTTCACAGGAGATCACTCTGTTTCATTTCTTATAACAACATATGAATCAACAATTATCTCAATAAAAATCTCAATTTAAAAAACCACTATGGTTCTGTATTATAAAGTAACTGAGGTTTCCTTTAACATAATTTAGGGATTTTTTAGTTCTTTTTATTCTGTAAGGATTTATTGAGTCCATAATTTCAATTGCAGCCTGATATTTGCCATTTATATATCGTGTCAGCTTATCCTGCTGGGGTCAACCTCTCCTTCCTTTGGCCCCTACCATGCATTGTAGTCTATCTCTTTAATAGTAACTATGCGCTGATTGGGGTCCCTTTTCTTCCAGTGCTATGGCAGACACCAAATGTGTTTATGAGAATGTGTTTCTGTTACCCCCTAGGCACAAGGCTGCTCCATGCTCCCCAGCTTCACTGGCAGTTAAGTATGACTTTGTGACCAAGTTCTGGGCCATGGAATGTGGGCAGAAGTGATGTACGTCACGCCCTGTCCTGACCCATAAACTCCTCTGGTGTGATCCTCTGCACTCTCTGTTCTGATTAGATACCAGGAGCCAGCAGAGGACCCCACAGTCCTAGGAGAAAGCAAGCCCTCAATGCAAGAAGCCTGAGACTCTGAATGACCACCCAGAAGGCCTTTTGCCAATAAGAACTAAATTTATATTGTGTTAAGCCATTGAATTTTGGGTGTTTGTATTAGAGAACATAATGTTATTTACCCTGATAAATAACGTATGCTTGGACTTCCCTGGTGGCACAGTGGTTAAGAATCCACCTGCCAATGCAGGGGACAGGGGTTTGATCCCTGGTCCGGGAAGATCCCACATGCCGCAGAGCAATTAAGCCCTTGCGCCACAACTACTGAGCCTGCACTACTGAGCCTGCAAGACACAACTACTAAAGCCCGCAAGACACAACTACTGAAGCCTGCAAGACACAACTACTGAAGCCTGAATGCCTAGAGCCCATGCTCCGCAACAAGAGAAGCCACCACGATGAGAAGCCCGCGTGCTGCAATGAAGAGTAGCCCCCGCTCGCCACAACTAGAGAAAGCTCGCACGCAGCAAAGAAGACCCAACGCAGCCAAAAAAATAAATAAATAATTAATTAAAAAAAAAAAAATGTATGCTGGTCTCCACACTAGACTCTGGGCTCACTGAGAGTAAAAACTGTGTTTTGTTCACCTTTATATTCCTGGAGCCCAGAACAGTGTCTGACACAGAGAAGCTGCCTCATAACTGCTTGTTGACAATCATGCTTCCATCAGTAACAGACTTCTCATCCTTGAATGCGATAGGAAAGCCTAGGATTTCATTCCCAGGTCCAAATTCTCACGAATGGCCTCGAGAAGAAGCAAGGCTCAGATGAGCAAAGGTGCGAATTACTACTTGGTTACTTCATTTCCTGCTCTTCAGCACATTTCATTCTGTAAGTGAAAAACACATCTGGTTTATCAGAACCTAACTGATTTAAATATAATTTATTCTCAAATTCAGTAAGTTTCACTAAATAAATATTTCTGCAAAAATTTAACAGCAAAACTCTAGTGAGAGCTCATGTATAGAGACTTTCATTATTTTTTAGGAAAATACCACAAGACACTTACTGCACTATGAAATTGTATAAATAATTAAAGTCGAACCTCACATATCAAAAAAAGTGACCTAAATACTTTTCATGATATATTATCCTTTTACTTTGTGGGTTGGCTTGCTTACTAGATAATTTGCAAAAAAGATCCACCCATCAAAAATAGGTCATCAGGTCACTGGGGTGAATTTATGACTGTGGAATTCTGGAGTTTTGCTTCAGTAAAGAAATGACATATTTTCTTTGTACCTTATCTAAGTATGCACACACTTCATATATTCAAATCCCAAGAGAAAAATACGACTATACTTTTATAAATATGTTTTCCCTTTAACCAGCTTGTTTTGTGTACTATTTAATATCCCCTTATTACAATATTTTCTTAATACTTTGATTGCTGTGGATAGCTACACTATTCACAGTGATAACTACATTGTCACAGTATTTGACAGGTGGAAAAGAACTTAAAGATCTCTAGTCCAATACATTTATTTACAGAAAAAAAGAAACCATCTTCCAGAGGTTATGTGACTGTAGGAGTTCACGTTGCTGATAAGTAGAAAAGCCAAGTCAAGAACCCACACTCCTAACTCTGGCCAATGATGCCTTGGATTCTAGAAAATGAATTCAATGTTGATTATAAGAACTTGTAAGCTAAAATAAGAGTTTTGCTAAGAATAAATTATTTATATGATTTTATTCTTCTGATTAAAACTCATATATAATTACATAGGAGTGGCAATTGAATAGATTTTGGTTTCTTAATATTTAATTCAACATTTATTGATTTGAATTTTATGGGGCTTTCTCTGGGTATTAACTTTTGTCAGGTCCAAACTCTTTTTAAGACCCTCAAAAACATACAGTCCTATGCAGAGTTTTAGTAATCACCCTCATTATTCTTTGTATTTTTAAGGCTTGAGCTTTTACATTTAACTCTTTAATCCACGTGAATTTTTTTCTATAGTGTAAAGCGAGAATTAAAATTTCTGTTTGTCTAATTAATCTTTGTGCTTTCCCCACTTATCTGTGATGCCTCTTTATCACATACAGTATTCTTTTGGATAATGGGTCTATTTTTCAAGTTTTTTTCTATGCTGTTGAGTATATTTTTACAGTAGTGTATTATCAATCAAGATAGACTAGATAGTTACAAACGATCTCAGATATCAGCAGTTTAACAAAACAGAAGTTTATTTCTCACTCAAGTAACATGTATTCTGGGGTCAGTAGGGGGCTCTGTCTATCACAGTCACCAGGAATCCAGGCTGATCAAAAACCATCTTCACACGTGCTTCCAGGATCACCAAAGTCAGCCTAGTGTCTGCCCAAATGTACATCACTTTTTCTCTGTATCTTTAATCCTCAATGAATTTTGCAGATTTTCTTATTATAGGCTGTACAATTATCTTGGTGATTTTTTTTCTTGCTTTTTATCATTTAAAAAATTTTTTTGCATGACTGCTATTAAGTCGCTTTTGTGCATGTATCTTTTTTCCTCAAAGAATCATACATTTCACTTAGACTCAAATTATTAATATAAAATTGTACATAGTATGCTCATGCAGGCCATTATTATAACTTTTTTCTTATTTCTAATTTCATGCACTTGTATTTTCTTTTTAATTATTCATTAGCTTTGCTAAGTGTTTATCTAGTTTGCTGAATTTCTTAAAAAATAAACCAGTTCTTAGATTCATTTTCTAATCATGCATTTTGTTTTCTAATTCACTAATTTCTACCATTAGTTTTTATTATTTTCATCTTTTTACTTTCCTTGTGGAGTTTTCTTTGCTTTCTTCTAACTGTTGAGCTCAATGATTCAATGATTCACATTCTCTCTCTTTTAATAACTAAAATGTTTCAGAGCATATCTTTAAATTTGTCACATATTTTGATACATAATATTCTGATATTTGTGTGTTTGAAGTAATCTACAGCTTCATTGTGTTCTACATTAACTAAGTTATTAGGAAAGCAATTTTTTTAGCTTTTCAGGGCCTGGACATTTCTATTTAAATTGTTTAAAATAAACAATTTAACAATTCTCTTCTTGAGAGAATGAAGCCTGATAACCTTACAAATTACAATTTCCAAATTCTCCAAAATTTCACTAAGGGCATATGTGCACATGCACACACACACACACACACACACACACACACACGTGTGTGTGGGGGGGGGTGTATGTGTACCTAACCTTTACCTATAACAACATATGTTCCAGGATTCCAGAATGTTTCAGTCCATTGTTCAACTCCAGATGCATTGGATACTAGAAGTAATAGCAGATACAAAAAGAGAAGTTGCTTCTGTTTGGGCCAAAGAAGAAGACAGCTCCCAACCATCACATGACAGTTGCCCAGTCATCTGCCCATACTTCTTTACCCAAGAGGCAGGCTGAAGAAAAGAGTCAGCATGGCCCCCATCCTACTTATCAGCCAGCCGTGCTCATGTTCAAAGTGCATGTGTGGGCTACAACTGGGTTCTTCAAACCAGTGTCTTCAAACCACAGGTGGCAAGACCCCCTCCCCTTCCTGAGCTCTGCCATATGGTTGAGTGTTAGCTTTACTTTTCAAGCACATTCAAGCCTTTCAAATTTTCCGTCAACATTCCCTTTAATATACTTTTAATTTTGACTAAAATACATGCATCTTAACCCCCCTTCCCCTTGTTTTTTGAAGTGTCTGTCAGTAGTTATTTTCTTCTGTAGTTCTTCCCACCTCTGTACATTTCACTTCTCCACAACACATTTTGGAAGTTTACAAAAGCCCGTGTTTTCTAAAAGATACAGAGCTCATTGTGGGTATTTTCATGACAAGTTGGGAAAGTTCACCTTAGGGACTTTTTAGCTTGTCACCATCTTACTACAGAACGTGTGTTTTTTTTTTAAAACGTATGGAACAAATACAATAAGGTAAGCAGATTTTGTTCTTATACCTGCACTTCCAAATTCTCATAGCTAAGAGGAGTAATTACACAAATAAACAAAATATGTCCAGGGCTTATTATCAGAAACATTCTTCAGCCTTTAAATAATGCTTGATACTTTCCCTTAGTAAAATTCAGGACCTGGTAATAAAAAGAGCCAGTGCAATCCTCAGTATTAGAGATGGTAACCAAGTGTTCATGGAAATTCAAGTTCTTACTGCATAGAATTATTGAAAGATCTCTAGCATTAATAGTTTTCATTACAGGCTACATAGAAACTTTAAAAGTAACTGCCAAATTCTATGCCTGCTTATTTAAAGCCTTTACAATATTTTGAGTGTTGAACCAATCATAAATTTCATGTAAATTAGTAAATTGTCATCTATGGTATTGTTCCACCTGTTAAGATCTTACTCAAGTGATATTATCTGGAATATTTTGAACACATAAGCATGTTTAAAGAACTATGTAATTCCTTAAGAAAAGCAAAAATGTTTCACAAGAGGTATGCCTATAATTTTCAAAACTTAGTAAAGGAGTGCGGATCACACATTTTAAACTTTAAGATAAAAGTCTGCTCAGAGACCTACAGGATAGCAGCACTTGATTCAGACTTAGCTCCTCGATGGCCCCAAACTTCTACATCTATGAAGGATGACAGAAAATGTAAAAAAGGTGAATCACACCACAAAGTTTTATACCTGGACTACAGTTCACAAAATATAAAATTTTTAAAAGGATACTGATACAAAACAACATGTTAGAAGTTTTCTTTTTTTGGTAACATTTTGCGTCGTGTTTTAATTCTCAAGTACACAAAGCCCCGGTCCAGAGGCTGGGACCAATACAAACACGGGTAAGACTTCATGTCAGCTCTGGGGCTTTTCTCACACCTTAACATGCACACACATCACTTGGGGATCCTTTTAAAAGGCAGATTTTCATTCCAAAGGTCTAAGTGAGGCTTGAGAGTCTGCAGTGCTTACCAGGCGAAGGTGATATGAATGCTGCTGGCCTACGGACCACACTTTGGGTAGCAAAATTTTGTAAGAGCATAATCTTTTGCTTTAATTACTTTTTGGCTCTTATATTAGTCTGCTAGGGCTACCATAACAAAGTACCACAGACTGGGTGGCTTAGATAACAGAAATTTATTTTCTTACAATTCCGGAGGCTAGGAGTCCAAGATCAAGGTGTTGGCAGGGTTGGTTTCTTCTAAGGTCTCTCTCTTTGTCTTGTAGATGGCTGTCTTCCCCCTGTGTCCTCACATGGCCTTCCCTCTGTGCCTGTCTGTGTCCTAATCTCCTCTTCCTATAAGGACCCCAATCATACTGGATTAGGGCCTACCCCAAGGACCTCATTTAACTTTAGTTACCACTTTAAAGACCCTGTCTCCTAATACAGTCACATTCTGAGGTACGGGGAATCAGAACTTCAATATGTGAATATTGTGGGTTAGAGGAATCAGAACTTCAACATGTGAATATTGCAAGGGACACAATTCACCCATAACAGCTATTTAGAAAAGCTTAAAGAGAAAATCATGGTATCTACGCTGGGGCTTAAAAGATAACTTGAATTTTGTAGCAGCCAAGAAGGATGAGGCTTATTTGGGGGCATTGAGAGGACAACTGGAGCTCAATCTGGTCAACTTGGGAGATGAATTTATTTATTCATTTATTTGTTTGTTTTGGGCCACGCTGCTTGTCATGAAGGATCTTAGTTCCCGCACCAGGCATCAAACCCATGCCCTCTGCATTGGAAGTGCGGAGTCCCAACCACTGGACCACTGGGGAATTCCCTGTGCATGCATATATTTTTCTTTTTATTAGTTTGGCACAATGACGCCACTTTTTTTTTTAAACATCTTTATTGGAGTATAATTGCTTTACAATGGTGTGTTAGTTTCTGCTTTATAACAGAGTGAATCAACTATACATATACATATATCCCCATATCCCCTCCCTATTGTGTCTCCCTACCACCCTCCCTATCCCACCCCTCTAGGTGGTCACAAAGCACCGAGCTGATCTCCCTGTGCTATGCGGCCGCTTCCCACTAGCTATCTATTTTACATTTGGTAGTGTATATATGTCCATGCCTCTCTCTCACTTTGTCACAGCTTACCCTTCCCCCTCCCCATATCCTCAAGTCCATTCTCTAGTAGGTCTGTGTCTTTATTGCTCTGCATGCATTTTATCAATACAAATAGAATTGGGCAGGACTCAACAGACTCTGGCTCAGATGCTACTGCATTGAGCACTTTGATTGTTTTTAAGAGTGCTTCATTACTGCCAGATACTCAAAATCCATCCCCTGTCCCCCACAAACTTCAATTCCCAAGGTACAGAGCACAGCTTCTGGTCATTAAGAGAGTGCACTGTGCAGACTCAACCACAGACTCTGTCCCTCCTCACCTGTGGCACTGTCCCTAGAGTGCTCCCAATGCAGCCTGCATCCTTTCAGTCCAAGCCTGCAGGTGCTGGAACATTCCCCCAGCTGAAATCTACCTAAGCCACTGCACTGCTGTAGTCAGGGAAGGAACCAAAGGCACCTCCTGTCCATGCTTTACTCTCGGTCTGATATAATACATAATAATACATGGTATTGACGTAGCACCTTTCTCAAAGGAGCTCAAAGTGCTTTCCAGACATTACCTCACAACATCCCTATGATGCTAACCCGAGAAGTGGCTCCTACAAGTACAGCCCTATTCAATCAGCACAAGAAATCTAGAAACCAGCAGGTAATATATATTCTTTTAAGGATAAAAGTGGGACTACTTAAATACCACTGAGGGGCTTTTTTTTTTTTTTTTCAGAGTGCTTAGGTAGCACAGGCAATAAGCATCTTGGACTTAATGATTATATATTCTTTGGGCATCACATGTGCCAGTCTGGGGCACAGGAAAGATGAACAGGCTCTACAGGCCTGACTCAGGCAGCTGTGGACTTTGGAAAACTATCTGATTGACTCCGTACGTACTTCCTATTTAGCCCTTCAGGTATTTGAAAGAGATCACACAGAGATCCCACATTCACAAGAGCCAGCAGCAGTGATGAAAATGGAAAGGTGTGTTAGCCTCAAAATCCCTGCTGTTGGGCTTCCCTGGTGGCGCAGTGGTTGAGAGTCCGCCTGCCGATGCAGGGGACACGGGTTCGTGCCCCGGTCCGGGAAGATCCCACATGCCGCGGAGTGGCTGGGCCCGTGAGCCATGCGCGTCCGGAGCCTGTGCTCCACAACGGCAGAGGCCACAACCGTGAGAGGCCCGCGTAACGCAAACAAAACAAAACAAAACAAAATACCTGCTGTTGAGCAGCCCCTGTGCCTACTCTTTTCCTTACCCCTGTGCTCCAGGAAATACAAACTTTCACATTCAAGTTAGAGGACAATCCTTCCTCCTCCTGCTTTCTTTTCAAGTCTTTCTAGAGGTGAGGCTTTAAGGTTGTTTAAAGACAGAGTAATAACTCTCTCCAAGAGACCAGCGCTGTCCCCTCAGGCCATTCATGGAAAAGAGCACAAGTCCCGGAGCCCCACAAACCCAGTTCACATTTCCATTGTCACTCACAAGCAGTGTGACTTGGGAAAAGTAGTTTTAATCCTATGTCTCCATTTCTCACCTATGAAACTGAGATAATGACGATCTCTACACCAGAGGGCTAGTAAGAGTATTAACAAAAACCACATGTAAAGAACTTAATGTCATTCCTGGCATGTCTTCAGTTTTCAATAAGCATACAACAATTGCACGCAATAGTAATCACAATGATTACTATTTCCCGTTTTATCCATGAAATTAGAAAGGGTTGGAGGAAGAAACAAGAACAAGATTGTGAGAGAATCTGGGAGCCCATGCACTCAGAATTCCATATTCCCATATCCCCAGATAAGGAGTATCTCTGGGTCCACATCCTTCATGATGTCAAAAAGAATTTCATTTTGTTTTATTTTGCTACACACTTCAAAAATCTTCTCAGTCCTCTCACTGGAGTTTTACACAAGGTAAGGTTCTTTGACATACAGTTTAGAGAATTAAAAACGGTAAGTGCGATTTTAGGCAAAATTTTATTTTTAAATAAAATAGAGGAGAATAGCTAAACTTTCTGTGTTAGTTTAAAATGAGAACCCCTTTTTAGCTGCTGATTCTGATCAATAGAGAACTTGAGTTCCCATCTGCTCTAACAGGCTGAGCTAGCTATTTTTCTATTCCAGGGTTATACACGTTCTAAATAATGGAAAGTGGCCTGTGTAATGATACATATATATCCGAATTAGAGACTATTATTTTCTCTGTCTTGAAAACCCTTGACGGTATTTACATTCTAAATTAAACTGAACACTGTATATTGATTTTAATATGTTAAGATGAAATTCAATTTCATGACTACTACTAACATCACAGAACATGGGGGATCAATGTGTTTGCTGATTTCCTGCTTACAACCAATAACTCCCTAAGGCTTTGAGACAAGATTTATAAGAATATTGTTTCTGAAGATGTGTGCATAAATACGCTATCAAATAAGCTACAATGCATTGCACATTAGGCAATGAATGATTTGCTTGCTGCATTTTAATCAGCCTGGCATAAATGCTGACACAACTGTTGACGAGTTCACTGTAGTCGGGCCGCCGAGTGGAGCTCAGTTCCTTTCCCAAGGAGCAGAGCCGGCGGGAGAGGTCTCCCTATGACTGCTCTTGGAATTTACCCTGCCTGAAAAGGAGGAAGTGTGCTTCAGCTAAGATAGAGCTCGGGGTGTGCAAGGTGCAACTGCTGAGATGGCAGCTGGCCCGATGGCCAATTAAGTACCAGTAAGTATATGTGTGTGTGCGTTGACTTAGCTCCTTAAAGCTTTCCTTTGACAATAAGAGAGGCACTTGAATGCAGTGGAGATGAGTATGGGCTTGGAGTTGACCAGCAACGGTGTCAAGTCCAGATTACGTCATTTACTAGCTGGGTGACCTTGGACAAATTACTGAACCTATTTGTGACTCAATATTCTCGTCTAAAAAATGGGAAGAAGAAGAAGTACCTCATAGGGTCATGAAGATTGAATGAGACAATACACATTAAACCCTCCTCACAGTACTTGGCACGGAGGAAGAGCTCAATAGATGGTAACTATTATTATTAGATAAAACTCACATCCCAGTCATTCAAACACAATTTTTATTGAATTCTCATTATGAGCAAGACACTGTATAGACACTTAGGGAAATGCAGAGATTAACACAGCACAGTCCCTACTTTGGAGGGGCTTAGATCCTGGTTGGGTAGATGAATACGTAAATAACTATAACTGATGGGAAAACATGCTGAAGCGCTGAAAGAGAGGTATAATAAATTGCTATGGGAGTCTACAAGGTAAACAGATTACTCCCCGCTGGGAGGGTCGGGGAAGCCCTCTTGAAAAGGATGCCACTGGGTTTTGAGTCTTGAAGAACAAATGGAATTAGAATGCGTGGGAAGTTGAATGTGCAGAGGAATAAAGACATGCTAGCAAGCGTATGAGACACAGAGGCTGTCTAGCAGCTCTTGCCAGCTGGGGGTGTATGTGGTAATCTAATGGAAATGAAGTTTGTAAAATAGATCGGAGGAAAACAACAGAGAGCACTGAAGGCCAAGTTCAAGAGTTGGGTCTTTATTTGGTACAAAATGGGGAAGCTTGGAAGTTTGCTTCACTAAGAAACAAGCTGATCTGAACTCTGCAGTAGGAAAAATGAGCTAGCAGCTAACACCTATTCAGCGCATGCCTGGCACCATCTCAGATGCTTTATGTGCATGAATTCCTTTCGTCTCCATAAAATCCTATGAGGTAAGTACTAGTATTGTCGCCATTTTACCCTTGAGGAATCAGAGACACGGAGAAATTCAATCAACTGTCCATGATTACATAGTCAGGAATTGACAGAGGCAGGATTTGAATCCAGGGAATCTGGCTGCAGCCTCCATGCCCGTGACCACTAACCCCACAGTCTGCTGCTCCAGAAGAAGGTGAGTATAGCACAAGGAGGGCCAGGGAGAACGCCGGTGCAGTGGCAGCAGCTGAGACACGATAAGAGCCTGAGGTCAAACAGCTGAAGTAGGATCACGGTGCGTAGGGAGACAGCTGTGAGGATTAGAACAAGGGTAGAACCGATAACATTTAGGAACGAGTTTCATTTCATGCAGTGAGAACATGAGAAAGAGGATTCAAAGGCAGCCAACTTTGCCTCTAGAAAGAAGACAAGCCTGGGATGAGGCAGGACAGCACAGAGCAATACAAAGGCATTAATGTTGGAGTCTGACAGACCCTTGGGTGACCTTGCGTAATATTCCTTTATTTACCTACAGAAGTAATGATTTGTAAGGTTATTTAGGATTAAATGAGATATGTAATGTTTATATCAATAGAAGTGGCTGGAACACAGGAGACATTCAATAAATACTCATTTTCTTTCCTGCT
>NW_006793856.1:2012802-2017154 GCF_000442215.2 Lipotes vexillifer | reverse complement strand
CCTGCTGAAAAGAACAACGATCCTGGGAGACAGGAGGGTGGAGGATGGAAGAGCTAGACACTTTTGCTACCCCAGAGGCTTAACCCCACTGCCTCTGGCCAAAGTCGCTCTGTCTTTAAAGATTCCACGGGGGACTTGCAGGGCAAAGCAAGAGGAAGAAGACGACACTGGGGTTGGAGTTGGCCCCAGGCAATGCTGGATATCCGTCTGCATGGAGAGGGAGGGCAGAGAGGAAGAGAGAAAGGAAAATGGTAGGGTTCTACCTTGGGGCTGACAAGCTGATAGCAGGGCAAAGCCATGTTGAATAAGTGGATGACGCCTGTATGCAAACTTCCTTTACCACCAGCCAGCCTCACCCCGAGAGATGTCTTTGGCCTCACACCACAATTGTGACCTTGTCATTAATCTGGAATATAAACCTAAATTCTCAAAAAGGGCCAATGGATTTTAAACCCATTTGAGGGAAGCTCTGGAGCCTCATGCTGAAGGGAGTCCTTCCTTAATAGACTTTACAGCTGAACCAGTTGGCTATCTTAATTACTGGATTCAGGAGGTTGAAGCAGGAACCAGGGAGAAGGGTCACAGAATCGATGAGACTAGATCAATTATGCTGTCAGATTCCCAGGACGAGGAGACAACTTGTGAAAGAATTGAACCTACACCCTATGCCTTGGACTGCTGAATGGGCTAATCTGTGGAGAAGAGAGAACCCGAGAAATCATTGCTCAAACATAGACGAGATTGTAAACTTTCTGGAAAAGGCAAAAGAAGGAAGGAATTCCCTCAGAGAGAAAGCTTGATAAAGCTTATGGGCAATCTTCTACTTAAAAAAAAGGCTCCAACCTCAGAACACCTCAGAAAGACACCTCAGAAACGGTGAGCAAGTTTTACTGAGTCAACTGAATGCCCTAGAAAGACTAAACAGAATTTTTTTTAATGCCTAAAGCAGTGGCCTGAGCTGCCCTCAGATTATAAAGCAGCAGAAACGTTGTGCAGCAACTCTTTTAGATGCCTGCACTGGAGACTCCCTACCCCATCCCCACCCCAGAGACGCCCCTCCAACATTCCCCATCACACCTCACTCTAGGGCCCACACCACTTCATTACTGATGGTTTCCTCCCGGCCAACCTGGACTCCCTAGACATGCTTTGTCCTTAGCTCCGAAACCCTCGTGACTTGATCCAGCCCCACAGACCTCAAGGCTGAGTGCCTTCAGCTGATGTTGCCAGCTCATCATCACTGTGAGAGTGTTGCAGTCATTCCAGAAGAGTAGTTCTTAAAGTATGGTCTGAGGCCAGGTCCCTGAGACACTTCCCTGGAACTTACAAGGGACTCCCTTTTCCAATTTTGTTATTTGTCTAAAGCTGTTTTCTCCTTTATATGCGTCAATCAAAAGGACATAATGCAACCCATTGAATGTAGAAGCAGATATGAAAATTCAACTATCATTTATAAAGCCAGACACTTTTAAAAGATGCCAAAATACAAAACAACACTACTCTTCACAGAGTTTTGTTGTTGTTTTGGAAAATGTAATTATTTTTCCAGAAAATATTGTTTATGCTAACATATTATGGATTTATGATGTTATTTTTATTATGTTATTCTTAAATAAATTAAAATACTGTAAACGTTCTCAGTTTTAATTGCTAATATGGTTAATATCAATCGATATAACCCATCCCCCAAAAAAACCCTTTGGGGTCCTCAATAATTTTTGAGAATGTAAAGGGATCCTTTAAAAGCTTGAGAACTGCTATTCTAGAAGAACGTTGCCTGTTTTGCTTTCCATGTTGGTTGTGATTTCATCTAGGCTGAGAAGATAAGATTCTTCAGACACATTTATTATAGAAAACTGTCAGCAGGGAATTGTGGGGAGACCCTTGTTCTGGTAATACAACTGTCAAATCAACTGTCTTTTGGTAAATAAATACAATGCCATGCTCTATACTCTTTAGAACTTTTTGTAAAGAAATAAAAATATAACCACAATTCACAAAACCGACCATAAATCTTAACCACTACTGGGATAACTTTCAGATACTGGTTAACTACAGGCTCTAGTCCTGTCCAATCTAGCTTATTTCAGGGTAAGTAGCTAAAGTACAAGTACTAATTACCAATCTTATATTTTATTGCTTCTTGAGCAGTGATTCCCAAGGCACTATTCTGAGCCCCACCCCAGATTTCCTGAGGCAGAATCTCCCAGTGTGAATCCAGGAAACCTGCATTTTTAATAAGGGCCCCAAGTGATACACTGTGCAGCCAGCTTTGGAAAATAACTTAGAGTATTTTGCCTGAACCAAAGCTCTCAAATTACCTACTTCATTTTTTTCATCAGCCTTGGTCATTACCAAAAAAAATAAAAAATAAAAGAATAAATGGAAAGGAGGTAGAAGTTGCAACTTTACCAGAGCCAGAAGCAGTAAAAAGTTTGATGGGAAGAGCTGGGTCAATGAATATTTGCTTTTAAATGCTTCCCAGAACATCCCTGGTGGCTTCATCACCACTCTGGGATCTCCCACTCTGGTTTTAAAGCCATCCATCCCTTTGGTGAGGAAGAGGGAGACAGACTCACGTTAGACCTCGGGAGCGGACTGTCTCAGGAATGAACTCTGGCTCCCCTGGGGCCTGGGACTTGCACTTGACATTAGACTGAATACCATACTGAGTTGTTTCTTCCCCCTTCGTTTTTGTTTTTCTTCGTATCACATCATTGTAGGAGAAACAGAGGACCGCAAGGCAGAGCAAGCATCCATAAATGTGCCGGGTAGATGAGTTATCTTCAAAATCCTGGATATGGTGGTAATAACGGCCTTTGATTTGTTTTAAATTATTTATACTTCACTCATTTTTAAAGTAGGCAGCTAATTTATAATAGAAACAGAGACTTGAGAAGGAGACCATCATTCCTCTCTCCCTGTCAGCGCGGGGCTGTTTCCTGAGGAACACCTTGGAGTGCTGCGTCTTGCAGACACCCTGTCTAAGTCAGCTCCACCAGGAACCTAATGCACCAGCCGTGCCTGATCAACGTGCAGAATGTGAGAGCAGCCAGGGTATTAATAGCACAAATGGGCAGAGTCCCAGTGACACGGCTTTACGCTTGCTCTGGAAGGCAACCTCCCATTCATATTGACTCGCTCTGGGAAAGTATTTCCTGAGACTCTTTCTCAAGTCCCCCCTCGCTCCCCATTATGCCATTGCCAGTAGTTAGGGCTTTCTGTTGTTGTTGATGGAGAGGTAGGGGATGCCGCCCTTTCTAAGTGCTCCTGGGAAGTGCTGACTTGGCAAACCTGGAGACAGAAGGTTTTATGTATCCCCAGAAGAGGCAGAACCTCAGCGATGGCAGCAGGAGAGTTCCAGGTTGGCTTGCCAACAGATTTCAAACTTGCTTGGTAAAGCGTAACTCTGGACTTTCAGTCTGAGGGCCTGGAGAGGGGATAGCGAAGTGGAAGGTGTGATAGGACAGCTAGAGAAGGCTGTGTTAATTTCTCAGGAATCAAAAAACAGAGAGCAGTGATTATCTTGCATGCTTAACGCCTCATTTAACTATTCTAGAAACGCTCTACTGACTGCTCTCAAAGACTCATCTGATTTTTGAAAATACCATCAGGTTGAGGTTTGACATTTTAACTTAAATTAGAGCTAAAATGTAAGAATATAAATTGTGGAGATGCCTTTAGTGATAAACCAAAAACATAACTATAGAAAAATTCTCTAAGACCTAGCCCTCCCCCCTTTTCACCTCCCATATCCAAGGGAGAATGGGGGAGAGCTATCAAAGTCTATTCAGAATTGTTTTACAAGAAAATCTTTGAGACAAAGAAGTGACTATGATAGAATTGTATCTAACCATGTAGAATTCCCTCGGAAACTACCTTCTGAGGAATTCTGATTCTTCTGTTTTATTCCAATCTCTCCACAACTTGAAACAAGCTTCCTGCTAGGAATAATAGTATTAAATTAAAAGTATAAACAATTATTAGAAATATATAGGCTTAGAAACCATTAAATTTGTTCCATAGCAGGTTTATTACTTTTCTGCATTCTTGCATGAAAATTTTTCTTCTACCAATTTGACATATAATAGCCAGGATCAGATTTATTCATCTTATCAATACCATTATTTTGTCCTGTCAGGTGTTTGGAATATTATCTGGGCAGCAAGTATAGTGCTTCAAAAATAGACTCTCCCCTCCCCCTTCCACCAACTCACCAATGTTGAGCAATTATTTTGTTGGCTGAAAACTAAGCTTAGTCTTATATCAGAGGTTGTGCTGTACCTATAGTGATTAGAATTCAAAATGTGGCTAATTTATAAAGCAATCATATATCACTGTTCACAGCAGGA
>NW_006793856.1:1946315-2012729 GCF_000442215.2 Lipotes vexillifer | reverse complement strand
AGCAGGAATCAGGTACTTAAAACAAACTCCACTCAGAACACAGTTTCTTTTCTTGGGTCTTTTGCTTGCAGAAAAACTTGTAACTAATACTAAGGAACCTTTCCTTTCTTCCAGCCTTCACATATTTTGATTTCGTGTCCAACTACTCAGATCAGGCCAGAACACAGCCACCTGCATTTTGGTTGGCTGAGAGAGCTCTTAGCATCTGACAAGGGGTGCAGTTTATGAGAGTTACAGGTTTTTCACCCAGTAAATCTACTAGAATTTTAAATTGGCCCAGAAGACACTGATCAGAAAGCAAGAGTGGAAGAGATAGTGTGTGCATATAATCTGGTTTAGGGCTTTTGTCTCCAACATGAGTCAAAGATGAGTTTTGCAATTGGAAGGCACAGTACATGCTCAAAGAAGAAAAAGGAAACTGGAAGTTTTCCAAAAGAATCTAAGAGCGGTTCATCAGAGGAACTGATGGGGAAGAGGAAGATAGGGAAGGGGGTTGGGAGGAAGAGACAGTGGGAGGATTAGAGGATTTAGCTCTGGGATTTTGAACAAATCACATTTTCCACACCTCCGGATGCTTGCCTAGAAAGCAGGGGTAATGATACCTGCCTTAAAGAGTTCACAAGGAACAAGAAGGAAAATCTGCAAAAATGTTTGGTAAATTAAAAAAAACACATTGAATTATCATCAGCAGCAGACTCTTTTCTTTCTTCTTGAAACCGAGAAGAATGCTGTGGGGCCTTCCCGGGGACAGATATCCCCATGTTCCCCATCTCTCATTTATAAAAAAGTTTTAGCTTCCTAAGCCTTCCCCCAAGTTCCAAAGAGCAAAATTAATCAGAGAAGTGAGAAAACGCAGAAACAAAGGAAAGCAATCAAGCAAGACAAAATAATAATACTTTAGCCATAAAACAAAGTCAAGGAGTTTTGGCTCCTCCTCAAGGGCTATAGATACTAACCTGAGTCATACCCTTGAGTTGTTTTGCAGATACTGAAACCTCCACCAAGCAGAGGAAGTTAACTGCATACTGCCCACAAGCATGGAGACTCCAGACAGGTTGGAACCAGAAGGTTGATGATTGAGATTCCCAAAACAGTGCCCTGTTACCTCATCATCAACCACTCAGAGAATTGTGCATAAGCTGGTCACACACTCCCAACCCTCTCTCTCTCACTGTCTTGAAAAACCCTTCTCTAACAGCCATTGGGGAGTTTGGGTCTTTTGAGCCTGAGCTGTCTGTTCTCCTTGCTTTGCACACTGTGATAAACACTATACTTTCCTTCACCACAACCTGGTGTCAGTAGATTGGCTTTGCTGTAGCTTGAGCGAGTGGACCCAAGTTCAGTTCGGTTAACATTCTTCTTGTAATTTTAATTCTTTTTCTTTTTTTTTTTTTTCAGATTATTTTCCATTATAGGTTATTACAAGATACTGAATATAGATCCCTGTGTTATACATAGGACATTGTTGTCTATTTTATATATAGTAGTATGTATGTGTTAATCCCAACTTCCTAATTTGTCCCTCCCCCCCTTTCCCTTTGGTAACCATAAGTTTGTTTTCTACATCGGTGAGTCTGTTTCTATTTTGTAAATAAGTTCATTTGTATCATTTTTTAGGTTCCACATAGAAGTGATATCATATGATATTTGTCTTTCTCTGACTTACTTCACTTAGTATGATAATCTCTAGGTCCATCCATGTTGTGCAAATGGCATTATTTCATTCTTTTTTATGGCCAAGTAGAGTAATATTCCATATATATATATATATATATATATATATATATATATATGTAATCTTCTTTATCTATTCATTTTCTTTATGTGCCCCATGCTATTTTTAATAGGATGCTGGTCTATGTACCCACTTCCATTGCATCCAGCACAGACTCTCCCAAGGCTGCTTATAGACAGAGTTAGAAGTCTCTGCTTCCAATCCTCACACTTCAACTCTTAGCTGAGTGACTACAGGCCGGTCCTTTAACCTCTCTGCATCTCATTTGCCTCATATAAAAAAAAATGGATGGTTGTATCAGATTTGATTTTCTTTAAAGTCCAGGTTACTTTTAAAAATCCTTCAAGAGACTTCTTCAAGTCCAAATCTAGCCCACAATACTCTAAAATTCCCATAGCTGTGTATCCCTGGACAGTACAATTCTGTCTGGTTTTCCATGGGGTTTTGACATCATCCATGTCACTTGTGTGGGCCACTGGGCCTCATCTGGCCATTGTGACCAAGTGATTTTCAGCAAGGAATTTAATTGTCCACACAGCTCTTACAACAATGGTGTTAGGGAACCAGGAGTATTTATGAACCCCTCGAGTCTGAATCTAAATCTTAAACCCTGCTCCAGATTTGCTGAATCAGTATTTCTGGGGATGGGGCCTAGAAATTGGTAATTTAATAAGGTCCCAGGTGATTCTTATGCACACTGGATTTTGAGCACTACTGACCAACAACAGGCTACATACGCCACAGGGAATTCCCAGATGCTAGTTGGATGAATTCATCCTCTGCTTATGAAGAGGAAGCCTGTCAGATATGTGGCTGGGAATTGAACTTGGTCACTTTCTTTTGTGTCTGCTTGCTCAGAGCTGCACAAAGTGGACAATGCACAAGTAACCACTCACTCCATCAGATGCCGTGTCTGTGATGTCTTTGGCAGAGGCACTCAAACCGCGGAATCTACTCTTAGAAATTAGCACTGGAAAATACTTGCCAAAATAGTCAGAGAGGAACCTCCCCATCAGGGATTTCCTAAGTCACTCTTGCTTTAGAAAGTAGATTCTCTTTTACCCTCTGGCTCTTGACAATCCATTAGAGACCCCTCAACTAAAGCAAGGCTATTCTTCCAAAACCTCAGCCAAAGCACTCTTAGGGTACCATGAGTGAGTCACCAACATGCTGTATGGGAAAGCAAGCATCCCAGGGGATAATGAAGGGAGTAAAGGATGAGGTCCCTCCCAAAGAAAGCTGGTCCAGGTGGAGAAGCAGAGATGACTCTCCAACAGCCTCATTGAAAGTTGTGAGGTCTAAAACTCAAACTTTTTATACAAGTCCGTGTTTCCCCCACTTTGATCATCTGCATCCTCCTTTTAAAATCACTCGATGCTAAGTGTGCTAATTAATTGCTTTCAACTGCTACAAATGCTAGGTGCTATGATAACTTTGAGCCAGTTCTGCAGAAAGACGTCATATTTTCAGAGCTGTCAAAGGGACATTTCCATTCACACTGGATTCCATTTAAAAAATTAGTAAAATTTTGTGAGCTTCTCGAAGGGAAGAAAGAATATTTATTATTAATTCCTTCTTAATTCAGTCCTCTTCCTGCCTAAGGTTAATAAATCTGGGTGAGGAGCAATGAAAGAAACCTGAACTCAGGACACTGTCCTTTCATTAAAAAAAGAAAGAAAGAAAAAAAAATTCTACTGGTTAATCTATACCAACACCCTCAAGGTCTTGAATTTCTTTTCTCAAAGCGAATTGTGCTCTTCCCTATTCATATTCTATTTCTTTGCTGGCATGCAGTCATGCCACCATAGGATAAAAAGAAACGGAGAGAGAGATTTTGTTAAAACAGTTGCCTAATGGAACTTTGACTCAATTTTGTTGATGGGTATAGAAAATTGAACTAATTGGTGGAATTGCCTGGTCTTAATTATTAATTACATTTTTAGAAAAATATTTTGTTTTATTGTTTTCAAGTAGATGCTATAGCTATATTTAACACTTAGATGTCCTTTAATGAATAGATGTTAGATTTTCATCATGCCTCCCTCTCTTTTAAAAGCTGTTTGCATTCTTAAAATGGTTTTAAATGGTGCTCTCTGATCCTGTTTATGCTATCTACTTTCTCATCAAACACCTCATTCATCGTTAATATAAAGATAAATTTGGCCCCCGTGTATAATTTTCATAAGTTCCAAATAATTGGAGGGAAATTTTGGAGATTTCTAAGAACTTATCATCTGTCTATGAAAATATATATCATCCCAACAAAGTATTAAGGAAAATGTGTCAAAAGATTAGACTTAGAGTAAGTCAGAGAAAGACAAATGTCATATGATATCACTCATATGTGGGATATAAACAAATGATACAAATGAACTTACTGCCAAAACAGAAATAGACTCACATAGATAACAAACTTATGGTTACCAAAGGGGAAAGTGAGGGAGGGGGAGGGATAAATTGGGAGTTTGGTATTAACAGATACACACTACTACGTATAAAATAGATAAACAACAAGATCCTACTATATAGCACAGGGAACTATATTCAATATCCTGTGATACACCACAGTGGAAAAGAATATGAAGAAGAATATACAGATAACTGAGTCACTTTGCTGCACACCTGAAACTAACACAACATTGTAAATCAACTATACTTCAATTTAAAAAAAAGACTTGGAGTCGAAAAATGCTCAGAGATGGAAAGAAACTTAGGAATCCACTAGATTGTGTATGTTCCTTCACAAATGAGAAAGAGAAGCTCAGAGAGGTGAATCCAAATATACAAAGTGTAATAATCAGGTTCCAAGTGGCCAAGTCCCAGTTGAAACTAAGCGGATGTGTTGCTCAGCTTAAAAATGGATCCCCAGAGTGACCAACTGCAGGGGTTCAAATATGTATCAGCCAGCTCTGCTTCTCCCTGGGGTTTCTCAGGTTTGCCTTCTCTTGGTTGCCTCTCTGTGACAAAGACAGAGAGCAGCAGCTATCAGCTTGGATTATCCTTCCAATTCATAATTCCTGATAGGTCCAGCAAAATCCCAGGGAAGTCCCTAATTGGCCTGGCTTGGTCATGTATGCATCCTTGAGTGCAATCACTGTGGCCAGGGAGGTAACATACGAACTCGTGTACCATAGGTTTACAACGCAACCAGTTGTAGGGTGGGGATGAGGACAATTTCCAAAGGAAAACCATGTTGGGCAGGCAAAAAATAACAAACGTCCACCACCCATGTTAGCTAACGTCAGTGTCAAGAATACAGCCAGAGCTCCTGACTCCTGGTCCGGCGTTTCCTTTCTTAAAGGTAGTTTTGATTTTACTTTGCTTTATTTTTAGAACGCATTTGATTACTGTTTCTTTTGGCAAATTTTAGGGATTGGGAATGGGGTAAATCTTAAATAATATCATCTTGTGTCTGACGATGTTTCTTATTTTTATTTCAGAAGAGTCAACCTGCCTCTTTCTCTGAGCTCTGCAGAAATATATGCTCCTCGGGGGGTGAAATTCCTTATGGGAGAGATGTTCAAGAGAAGAGTCTTAATGTCTGTTTTTCCAGTTTCCAACATATGGTCCGACATGTGGCCAAAGAAAGGCTTGAGGGTGTCTGGTTCCGTGACTGGGGTCTGCTGCCTAAAGTGGGGGAAACACTGATCTATGTCCCCAGTGACCCGAACCCTTAGAACCTTTTAAATCTTCTTTCAAGAGCCTCTGACACAGCAGCCCACATTTGCCCTAAATGGGGCTGGTTTGAAAAGGGCCACCTCCGGAGATCTTGCTGGGCTTTCCCTGAGACAGGCACGTGGTCTATTCACTGAGAGTAAAGGGACTAAGTGCACTCCGGCAGCCTTCCTCCTTTTCCTATCAAATGGAAGTGGTGCTATAATATTGATATGATCAAGACTAATGAGCCATTAATTCTAATTCAAAAAAATGAGGTAACTGAACATGATCTTTTATGGCACATTGATCTGATATGCCAGATGAAGACAAGGTTACATTTCCTCTTGGAAAGATGCCGGCTCTTCACAAGCAATTTTAAAATGGTCCCCCCATGGATGTGCTCTTCTGCGTGCCAAACGTAAATCTCATAGAAGGAGACAAGTGTAATGTCTGAGGAGAAAACTACGTCGACCTTTTAGCGTTTCTTCACCCTTCTCCTCCCTCCAAGGGTCAGGCCTGGTGGCAAGTCAATCTGCGCGTCACCAAAATGTGCTTGGGGGAAAGCACTGATTTCCTAATGAATGCAAGTATATGCAGAGGTCAAAAAACGGGTACATCTTGGGCTTCCCTGGTGGCGCAGTGGTTAAAAGTCCTCCTGCCGATGCAGGGGACGTGGGTTCGGGCCCCGGTCCGGGAAGATCCCACATGCCGCGGAGCGGCTGGGCCCGTGAGCCACGGCCGCTGAGCCTGCGCGTCCGGAGCCTGTGCTCCGCAACGGGAGAGGCCGCAACAGTGAGAGGCTCACGGACCGCAAAAAAAAAAAAAAAAAAGAGCTCCCAGAAAGCACAACTTTTAATGCATAGAAATATTCAAAGCCTTAATTTAAAAATTCCCCGTGGGTGTGGCTATCATCTTCCAAGCCTAAACAAAATTTGGATTTAGGGACTCCACAATTGAAAGGGGCAAGAGACCGACTTTAAAGCTGAAGACATGTTATGGCAGAATCATTGTTCTTCCTAGATTCTAATTGAAAATGTTATATGAACAACATAGTAGAAGAGACACTCTGGCTCCATTAAACACTGTACATATGTCTTCTTAAGTAAAGTGATTCCTCGAAATTCATGGGTGGGTCCCCATTACTTAAGATCTTTTTTTTGTGTGTTTGTCTATCCTGGTGTTAACTACCCATGCAGTTTCAGAAATCAGTGAATACTGTCACGTGATAGTAGACCCAAGAAAAATAGAGGAAATCAAACGAAATCAGCCTGAAGGAAAGGACGGGATCACAAGACAGAAACTCCAAGAGTCTTCCTTGACACATTCTGGAAAGCAAGCTTCATGAGGACCAGCTCTTCATCTGTCCTGCATCCCCTCTCCAGGTCCTTTCCCCAGGACCTAACTCTCCGTGGGAGATTTCATCCAATCCCACAGCTTTAAATGCTCCAGATGTGCTCTCAATGCCCAGTGTATGGATCTCTAGGATAGACTTCAAACGCCAGACTTCTGTATCCAATGGTTACCGACATTTCCACTGGCACACTTCATCCTTCACATACCTAAACCTGAACCCCTGGTCTTGCCCCCAAAACTGTTCCGCTCGCAGCCTTCCCCACCTCAGTTAATGGCAGCCCCCAAACTTCCAGTTATTCCAGCCAGACAACTTGGAGTCCTTTTTGACTTCTTTCTTTCTCTCATATCAAGATATCATGTGAACATATCCAGTCTCTGACCACTTCTTATCACAGTTACCATGTCATCCAAGCCACCTCTCTCTCGGGTTATTCAGTAGTTTCCTAAATGTTCTCCTTGTTGCTAGTCTTCACCCTCTATAGTCTATTCTCAACACTGGAGACAGAGTAATCCTCCTAAAACATAACTACTTTCAAAGCAAAACACACCTCTACCAAAAGCCTATTCTTTATTTCACTCAGAGCAAGGGCCAAATTAAAGTGCAGGGTGTTAAGAGTTCCTTTAAAATTTTACCTAATTTGTATGTCCTTCTCTTCTAATTATTAAACTTGGGAAAATTCCCAAGAAGTCCATCAATCCTCACTAAACAATCCTAAGAATAAAAATTTCACAATTTCCCCCTAGCTCTCACTTGCAAAGGGGACACAGCCAAGCACAGGGGTATCAGCCTTACTACACAGCTGGCCAGAGAGCAGTGAGTCTGAGCTGTTCCCACCAGAAGACCAGAAGAAAGTTACAGATCTACTCTGTGGTTCGGTTTCCCACTGGAGAAATTCAGATGAAAGTATCTGTCCCTGTTTTGTGTGTGTTTGGGTAAATTACACACCCTAAATAGTTTTAACAATTCAATTAATATAGAATTAATTTACAGGAAATTATCACTGCTGTTATTTTCAACATGTTTTACCACTAGGTTATAAGCTCCTTGACGGCAGAAACCATTCATCACTCACACACTGTGTGTTCACAGAACACATAACAGACTCTCCAAATATGCTGATTTGGCTGCATTCTGGAAGTAGCCTGATATTACTGACAACACACTGCTCTGAAGGTAGCTGACATATTTTTGCTACAAAATCTTTACTAGGCTCTATGAGGACAATGGAGCAATTCCTCTCCTTGAGACAGAGTCTAATAAATGAAACTTTAATAGGAATGATAGTAACAGAGAAATCATTCCCCCCCAAAAAAGAAAAATATTTCTACAGGTTTTCATTAATATATTTGGGAAACTAGAAAGCTAGAATAAAGGAGAGTATCTCAACTATACTTGTTATGGTGGCCGGAATCAAGAAGATTTATCAGAGCAGTATAAAATAAATCATTAATAGCTTTTTAAAGAATTTAAATTATGCCTCTTGGTGAGGGGAAACCTACAGAGTGTGATATACTAACAGTGAAAAACCATGGGCTTTGGGAACAAAACCAGGTACAAACCATAGTTCTACAACTTACTAGCTGTGTGTCTTTGGCCAAATTGTTTAATATCTCTGATCCCCAAGTTTCTCATTATTCACATGGGGATAATGACACCATGCCTGACACCATGACTAAACAAATTGAAGGCTCAAGAAATACCAGGTGCGAGAGGAAAGAGCTCACACAGGTGATGACAGGTAAGTGTGTCCAGCTGGATTCGACCGTCCTGGGAAACAAGGTAATTAGAGTAAGGAGTGGGTTGGAGGCTGGTTGTGCACCCCAAGATGGAAAGTTTATTTTGATCGGACTAGAAGTTAATGTAGGATCTTAGGAGAATTATAGTATCAAAGTAATACCTCCAAAAGATAACATCTTGCCCATAGGAGAGGCTGAGGCAGAGAGGCTGAGAGAAGGGGGTGGTGAGGTCATGGTGAAGGTCTAGGTACATGAGTGATGATGGTGGTAATAGCCCAGGACTACTGGCGTAAGACTGTAGAGCAGCCAACTTGAGTCAGTCCCAGGCAGTCCTGGCCCAAGCTCTTATTTATGTGCTCAAGTTTGGGCACTTATGAGGCACTTTGTCTTTTTGTTTTAGTGACTTTTCTCTCACAATAGAAAAGCATTGTATTTAACAGCCAAATTCACTGACCACTAGAGAGCCTTACTTTTAAAAAAAAAATCAGATTTCTTCATGAACTAACCCATTTCAACCAGCTCCTGAGTGAGAATGGGTACAAGCCCACCAGTCTCCCTGGGTCCTTGTATTAGTGCCATTTCAAACAAATAATTTTCTCATAAGACACATTTCTTCCTCAAAGGGAATAACGCTTGCTTCTGAAACTGGCAAAGCCTCATTATACCTCAGCTCTATTCTATATAAAATAACATCCCCTCATACAGTCCTTCATGGGTTTAGACTTTTTAAAAATATAGAGTCTACTTTTCCAGGGTTTGGCAGAGCCTTCATGGGTGTGGAGTTCTCTCACATGGACCCCACCTTTCTAGAGTTTAGGCATTTCAGAAAACACAAAAATAATGACTACCTTTTATCAACCTTTTGCTATAAGCCGAACAGCTATGTGAAGTGCTTAACACATTATTTCATGAAAACATCACACGTGCGCATGCGCGCACACACACACACACACACACACACACACACACACACACACACACACACAAGCTATGAAGTATTATTCCCACGTCATAGATGAGGAAGCGCATCTATGAATGGTGGTTCATCATTCTGGCCGCATGTTACTATCACCGGAGAAGCTTCTTACTAATAGCTCCCTCCCAGGCTGCACCTCGGCCCACTGGTTCAAGGAGCTCTCGGGGAGAGACCTACCATGTGTAGTTTTAAAAACCCTGCAGGTGACTCCAAAGTCAAACTTGAGCATGACTTTTATCATCACTCAACCAGGGCCATTCAGGTTGAAAGTGGCAGAGGAAGTCTTTCTAGAAGCCCGTGATCTGTCTGTACAACTATACTGGAGGTTCTTGAAACTCTGGCAGCATGATTAGAATTGAATGGAGAGATTCATGAAATTACTAGCACAGATCCCATCCCCAAAGATTCTGAGTCCATCAGTATAGGTTGGGGCTCAGCCATGGTGTTTTTAATATGATATTTTAATATGTAACCAGGTTTGAAAATCATTGCTTTATATTATTCTTATTGGTTTAATTTTAAAAACCCTGTGAAATGTATTTTCCTGCATACCTTGAAGGCATTCTCAAACCAATCTGTATTTCTACGTGCTTTCTCATTGGTCTTTTTTTGCCCTAAGGGAATGTATTTAGAGTTCTTGACCTCCATTTGCTAATTAACATGATCAATGACTTTAATAATGAGTATATATTGAATACACCCAATATAATACATACACCCAAACATCAGAAAATGCCTCAAAAAACAGAGGCTTATAATATAAATATTTCACTGCTGTTTATTTTGTTGATTTTCATAATATATGAGTCTAAAAAAAAAAGGAAATGGCCCAAGCCAAGCCTAAACAATTTTTAGAAATGAGAGGGGTAATGACCACCATTGATGAGAACCCCAAAAGCAGAAAACTTAAAAAAAGATAAATGTCACGTATCTGGAGGGTCTCATACAGGGCCAGTCATTAAATCACTCTTACAAATGGAAAACATAACAAAAAGTAGTACTAAGAGGGGGACAAAATTCTCAAGTACAAAAATACGAATGAGCTTATAAAGTGGTAAACAGCTAAAAATGCTGATTTTTTTTACAAATAATTCTTTGCTTATTATTTTTTATCCTTATTTATACTTTTTTTGTTCTTGGAGTTTTTTTTAATAGCTTTATGGAGGTATAATTGACATATAATAAAGTGCACATAGTTAAAATTTATAATTGATGCTTTGATATATCTATGCACCCATGAAAGCATAACCACAATAAAGTTAGCTATCCCCAGAAATTTCCTCATGCCTTTGCTATCATCCTTCCCCAACTCCTAAGCAACCACTTTTCTGATTTCTGTCATTACAGATCAGTTTGCAATTTCTAAAGTTTTAAATAAATGGAATTATACAGTATGATATACTGTATGGCATCATACAATATGTACTCTTTTTTTTGTTTTGGCCTCTTTTACTCAGCATAATTATTTTGAGATTCATCCATTTTTATTGCATGTATCATATATAGTTTATTCTTATTCTTTGCTGAGTAGTACTCCATTACATGGAAATACCACAACTTGTTTATCCATTCATCTGTTGATGGACATTTGGATGGTTGCCAGGTTTTTGCTCTTACAGATGAAGCTGCTATGAACATTTATGTATGTCTTTGCATAGACATAGGCTTTCTTTTCTCTTGGGTAAATATATGGTAGGTGAATGGCTAGATTATAAAGGAAGGGCAGGTTTAAATTTTTAAGAAACTACCAAACTCTTCCAAAATGGTTGTAGCACCTTACATTCTCACCAGCAGCATATGAAATTTTTGTTCCTCCACATTCACATCAACAATTGATATGGTCAATTAACTTGCCTTTTTAAACATGAAATACAGCCATAAAAATTTATTTTAACGTCCTTGTCTGTTATTCTAACATTTGTGTGAGTTCTGGTTTGGTTTTGATTTATTGATTTTTCTCCTCATTAATGATCGTATTTTCCTGCTTCTTTGCGTGCCTGGTGATCTTAAGATGCCAGACATTGTGAATTTTCCCTTGCTGGATGCTGGATATTTTGTATTCCTATAAATATTAAATATTCTTGAGCTTTGTTCTGGGATGAAGTTAAGTCACAGGAAAACAGTCTGATCTTTTCAAGTCTTGCTTTTGATATTTGGTGGATGAGATCAGAGCTCTATTTATAACAGGGCTAATTTTTCCACACTACTGAGGTAAACCTCTTCTGAGTAATCTACTGATATTCCATGAATTATAATGTTTTTCTGGTCTGGCTTTTGGGAACAGGCATATTCCTAGCCCTATGGATATGCCAGGCATTTTTCTCTCTAATTCTTTCAGGTGGCACTTTCCCCAGCTGTGGGAAGTTTCTTCATATGCGTGAATACTCAAGGAAGTATCTCTGAAGTTCTTTCTCAAGTACTCTGTCCTGTGAATTCCAGCCACTTTGAATTCCCCAGATTCACAGCTCTGTCTCCTCAATTCAGGGAGTCTGCCCATTACAGCCTGGGTTCCTCTCTTCTGATTTGGAGCCTAGAAACTCTCTCCATGCAGTTAGCTGGAGCAATCATAGAACTCACCACATTTGTTTCCTGCCTCTTAGGGTTTATTGTCCTTTGTTGCTTTAAATATTTTGCCTGGTTTGTTTGGTTTCAGGTGGGAGGATAAATCTGATCCCTATTACTCTATTTTGACTGCAAGCAAAAATATTTTCTGGTTATTTAAAATTGCCTAATTATAGATGTTTAATACACTTATGGAATTAGGATTGCACCAAGGAGATGGAAAATATAAAGTGCCCAAATAAAAGCAGGATTCCTCTTGTGGTATACAACATACACACTGAATCCACATGGAGATTTGGTCTGCTCTGCTGGATTACAAGTACCACAATAACAAGGATTTTGTCTTGCATTCTTCATGTATCCTTCCTTTGTCCCTCATCTGCACCCAGCAGGAGCAGGATAAATGGTGGTCATTATTAATTTGCATTCTCCTTTCACAGCTGAAGTCTGTTTCTTTCTGCCTTAACTGAGACAACGTACAAATGCTCACTAATACACCTTACTACATAGATCTTGAAAGATCTTCTTCTTTAGCATTTTTTAATTAAAAAAAGAAATTGTAATAAAAGATCCCAAATGTGGTTCCTTTTTAATCCACATGAAGGGACAGGAGCTATCTCACATGCCTTTAATAATTCTTACTGTTGATCTGAGGAATGTTGGTATATAATTGCTGATTGGAAGAATTAAACACGGATAATACATGGTGAGGTTTCTTTTGGAAGCCAGTGGAAAGAACACAGAGGCAGCATGGAGTTTTAATGCAGCCCTGGGACAAGCTGTGCCTCAGTTCCAATCCAATACCACCAACTGTGCTATGTCAGGCAAGCCTCTTGACCTCTCTAAGCTCTGACCTGATCATCTCTAAATGAACGTAATAGCATCATCTTGGAGGACTGGTGTGAAAATTGTACAGTATATTCATAAAACACTTAGCACAGGCCCTACTACCTAGTAACAACATACATTCCAGAATTTGGAATCAGGCTCTGCTGTTAACTGGCTGTCGGGTCAATGGTTGGTCATTTCAACGTGAGGTTTAGTTCCTACTTCACAGAGCTGGTGTACAGATGACATTGGATAATACAGGCGAAAAGCACTTAGTAAATGGTCTGTAATAAATATTTGTTGATTAATCCCTGCCTAATAACAAGCACTTTGACAACCCATAAACCCTCTGTGGGCTTCTTGAAGAAAATTAAAATACTTGGGGGTGAGAGGTGAGAGTTGATATTTTAATCTCCCTCCAACCAAGACTTCATTTCTTCCAAGTCAACAGTGCATTCTCCCCAGAACCAAAGCACAGTTATTCAAGGACTGTCAAGATGAGCACCCCAGTGTTCATCAGACCTAATTAAATTTTGCATTATTATTTTTAAAATATTTTATGCATTTTCAATACAAATTGATACAATAAAAACCAAGCAAGCATACAGCCTCCTGCATTATTATTTTATCAGGTCTCACATTTTGGCATTAAATAATGATATAAATCAGCTAGAAAACAGCATGAAAATACCAATAAAGACAAATATTATCTTAACTTTCTCATATTGTTCTCTTACAATGTCTTGTGTTAGAAGTGGTTAGGAGGAAAAGAAAAATACCGCTTAAAATGATCCCTACCATAAATATTTAAATTTTGATGCTGTTTATGCTAGACAAAATAAAATCTAGGGTAGGGAAAATGCATTACTGCGTTCAGTAGTGATGTAGAGATAAACAATAATAATAATAGCAGTAATGCACCACATAATACATGGAGAGATAAAATTGATAAAGAATCAGAAAATAAAAGTCCCTCAAGAAAACTTTTCATAGAGTACACATAAACAGGAATTCTGAAGCAGTGAGAAATCTTCTTTTATTTAATCCCATGCTGACTATACTCAGAACTGTCATGAATGCAAAAGAACAGACACTTTTTTTCTATTACAATTGCAGTCACAGAATAAAATAGCCCAAATATACTCAATATTGCAGATACCAATTTCAAAATATAAATTTAAGGTATTAAGATAGCCTGCTACTAGTTCTTGCAAAATAGCCTCTAACACAACAAAACCTAGTTACTCAAAGCTAAATTCATTCTGAGATTTCAGAGAAAAAAAATCACTTGATCATTTTCCAATAATTTGCAGAAAGAATTGAAAAAATTTATTCAAAAGGACCGGGGCACGAACCCGTGTCCCCTGCATCGGCAGGCGGACTCTCAACTACTGCGCCACCTCTACTTCTTATTCTTTTAGCATTGGCGCTCTGCAGGGGGCAGAGGAGAGAGAGTGGCAGAACTGTTGGGGGAACGGGGTGGTCAAGTCTCTGTGGTTGAATAGGCTCCCTGTGTGGATTCTGAGAGCACCCAAACACAGCAGCTTTGCTTGAGTGTCTACTTTTCAAAGGAAAAAAACAAAAAGAAAACAATTTACTGCAAAGTTCCTAATTTCCACCTACATAATTCTTGGCTCTATCTAAGTTACTGCTAATTTAATCGCTTTAGCCTAATTAATTATTTACACTTGGGCTTTGAAAGGTTCCAAGTTAAAGTATGACCAACCCCCTCCCCCAAAAAAGCAGTGTGCATGAGCTGGAACGAGGTGGGGAAGGAGTGCCTGAATCAGGGTGAGCTGCAGTCCTGGACAAGCACAACTCAAGAGCAGAAGACATACTAAGTGAAGTAAGTCAGAAAAAGAAAGACCAATCCCATACGATATCACTTATATATGGAATCTAAAATATGATGCAAATGAACAGAAACAGACTTACAGATATAGAAAACAAACTTATGGTTACCAAAGGGGAAAGGGGGTTGGAGATGGATAAATTAGGAGTTTGGGATTAGCAGATACAAGCTACCATATATAAAGCAAACAACAAGGTCCTACTATAGAGCACAGGGAACTATACTCAATATCCTGTAATAAATCATAACGGAAAAGAATATGAAAAAGAATATTTATGTATATGCATGACTGAATCACTTTGCTGTACACCAGAAACTAACACAACATTGTAAATCAAACTTATTGAATTTTTTAAAAAGTAGAAGACAAAAGACAGTGATCCCCAGCCTCTGGCTGCCTTGAAGCAGAAAGGAAATACCAAACTGAGGGCGAGGGTGAAGAGGAAAGTGATGTGGACCAGTGAGACGGGACAGTCCAGTGTGTGCTCAGGTCATAGAACCAGGACGAAAAGAATCCTCCCCTTCTCCTTCTCTTTCCTCCACCAACTTACTCTCCCATCTCCGAAAAACCAGCATTTCCTAAGAATAGGACAGAATCCACCTAGGTCCTAAAAAAGAATCTCTATTTACTAAAATGACTAATATCAAGTCAGTCTTTAAATAGATAGAGAGAAAGAGAGGGGAACTATCAAAGGACACGGTTCCCCTGAAGGTAGAGGAACAAGAATAATGATGTAGCCTAGTATTCAGCAAACATCGTTGAGGGTCTACTATGTCCAGATGCTGAGCTTAATTTTTTTTTTTTTTTTTTTTGCGGTACGCAGGCCTCTCACTGTTGTGGCCTCTCCCGTTGCGGAGCACAGGTTCCGGATGTGCAGGCTCAGCGGCCATGGCTCACGGACCCAGCAGCTCCGCGGCATGTGGGATCTTCCCGGACCAGGGCACAAATCCATGTCCACTGCATTGGCAGGAGGACTCTCAACCACTGCACCACCAGGGAAGCCCAAGACTTCACTTTAATATCTTGATGACAGTTGAGAAGGTAGGCCAGGGAGCCCATAAAAATGCAAACCTATACTGACAAAGGGTGTCTGAAACTTAATTTTGAAACGGTATGTGATGAAATGAGAGCAGTATAGTTGGGAGTCTCTCAATGTGTAGGAGAGTATTCAAAAGAAGCTACCCAGGTTACCATACCATTTTTTTTCCGTGAGCGTGCTTTCGAAAAAGCAATGTAGGAGAAAAGCTAACTCGGAAGGAAGCTTAAACAGAAGGAAAGTTTTTACTCATAAAAGATATCAGTGAAATTTTAAAAGCAAGGCCAAGGAACCAGTCACCTGAAAGAAATTCTCAGTCCTTAATTATGTTGGCAAGTCTTCAAAAATATTTAAGTACGATTCTTCACTTGCAAGAAGTATTGGCAGAATTTTGCTGGCATTGCCTTTCAGGTTTTTCTGGACTGCTTTAGCATTCTCCAATTTTCCTTGGACATGAAAGGATATATTTATGTAGAAGTCATTGGTGTTCATTGAGAAAAAAATGTTACTTTGGCCAAAAGATTTTATATTCAATAAATGATGGAGAAAGTGTCAAGTTCTACAAACTAAATCTGTGTGCATGAAGCCAGATATATGAGCACTACTTCCAGGAGAATTTGGCCACAGATAGGAACTTCCCAAGACTTCGAAATAATTTGAAATTTAAATGGAGTCAATACAAGTGAGATGTTAATTTCCTTGTACTGGGAAGTCAGCCTTCAACCCATCTGTATCTGTGTTGATATTCCTACAGATTGATGTTCTGGGAGAGTGTCCCCACTAAAATGTATCACTAAGCTGTCTCCTAAATTACAGAATGGACTGAGATTCTTCATTTGATGCTGAGACACTCTCCACTTTATAAAATGGTTCCGTTGCATCCTCACTTCAGTCCCTTGACTTATTTCCTTTACTCTCTCCCGGAAGATCACATTCCTATCCAGCCCTGCCATCTGAAGTCTGTGTTGATGTTCTAACCCATGGTGACCACTCTGGCGTCCTTTAGCCCTTGAGGTCTGTTATTCAGAGCCTAGCCATATCTTTATTTGTCTCTCTAACAAAACAGACGCTCCTTGAAAACAGAAACTGTATCTCCACTTTCTTCTGAATACCCCACAATGCCTAGCCCACACCTTTGCACATGGTAGACATTCAATAAAGATTGAGTGACGGGAATCGAACATACTGAATATCGTGAATATCCTCAATGGTGCCACACTATTCCTGAAAGCCACCTAGCCCATTGCTAGGACCAAGAGCCACCATGACCCCCACCATTGCTGCCTACCTCTGGATATCGGCTTGGCATTACAGGAATCTTGTCTTTTGTATGATAGAAATCTAAACCTGGGTCTTGACCCCAATCTTCTCCATACATATCTCTAGATAGTGTGTGAAAGAGAGAAAAATATCCTGCATCCATTGCTGGGTTTTTATTTTCTCCTGCTGGGCTCCCAGCAGGTAAAGGCTAGTAGTGCTGGCAGGCAGATAGACACCAGTATTTTCAATACATGAAAAATATCACCACAAAAAGCATGCTTCCGTATAACTAAAACTTCAAAGTAAAAATAAGGAGAATATATCTGATGTGAAATATCATTCACCCACTTGCCATGAGTGAAGCACACAATATGAGAATCAGTGGGCTCCAAAGAAATAGGGAAGCAAACCTCTACTCCTTTCTCAAGGTTTCATGGTGCCCACATTCTCTTACCAGTAAAATCACAAGACAACCTCATACCACCATTCACGACAACAGGACATTATATGTAGAAAAATAATGTGTGTGTGCACGTGTGTGTTGGGCCCCTGTTCAAAAGGATTGTTTGCTTAACCCTTAAACAGACTTACTATAAAATTGTTTTGCCTACAAAGGCTCTCCTTCACCAGGAAAGCGCAGGAAAAAAATCATTGAGAAAAGAGCCTATTTTATAAAATCAAAAGTTGCTTTTGGTTCATTATCTCAGGCTTTCAAAGGAATCAACTTGCTCGAGTCCATATGACAAGAAGAATTAAAAGGACAGTAAAACAGCGCTATCCTGCATCAAGCAGTGGAGGCTTGCAACAGACAAATAAGTTCCCTGGTAGCATCAATCAAGTTGAGTATTTGTGTTCTTTTTTGACTAAACCCTGAGACAGTGATTGGAAAAATGAGAAACAGTGGTGAAAGACAATAGAGAATTGCTGGCTTTTCCCCCCCTCTACTACCACTTCCAAATGATAGCTATAATTCAGTAAAGATCATAGAGGCTGGCATTTATGTTGATCATCACTTCCTACCAGCCTTTGATTTACTAAATTCCTCCTAAATGAATTTCTAGCTGAGAGGAGTAAATTATATCTGAACACCCCTATCAAGAACAAGCTAAAATATATTGGCATGATATCAAATAAATAGGTTGGATAAATATATTAGTGTGGCACAAGATTTCACATAGTGAGCTGTTTTATAGGTCTATTATGGCAAAGAAATAGAAGACGTATTACAAATAAAAATACTGTACTTAATTGTCTTGTGTGAGAAGGCTGTCTTGCTAAACCGAATAAGAATTTAAAGGAAAGATTTGAGCCATACTCCTAAGTTTTCAAATCAGGAGGTAGCTCTCTTTCGAAGGATGCAGGAGTTCATGTCTTGATGAAGAAGTTGGGTCAAGACTTGCTGGAATAATGAAAAGCTGAATCCAAAAGAATGAGTTGTAGATTCTCTATCGAGAGAGACATGGAAATGTTTGCTGATGAATAAATTTAAATTCATTATTGAAAACTGAAACAGCAGAGCATTTGTTAAAATTAGCCTAAAACTTTAAATTGAGGAAGTAACTTTGTGCTCCAGATGGGAAAAAGTGCTAATTTGTGAATTATTGACATTTTAACACTCTTTTACATGGTATGTCTTCAAAATCTGCAATAGAAATATGACTCTTGTTATTAATGTTTCCAGAAGGGAAGTCCAGACAGAGGAAAACATTTCTTCCTCAATTAAGAAGGCTTTTAAGCCCTTTTGCCTGAATTTCACTAATGCCTCATTTCGCCAGATCAATCATGTTGCTCTACTATTGTATTAAAATGTACTTTAATAACAAATGCTTGAAATCAGAAGTGACATTTTTTCTAAGATGCATTACTAATAAAGTAACACGCATTCTCATCCTGCGTGAAACAGCTGGACCATGACGAGATCACATTAGCACTAATTAAAATGATATTTTTTGTGCAGTTTTTGCTAACCCAGCTTCATTGGACTCAAAAGGATTTTTGAAATCCGTAAGAAAAGCTATTATGTAATCTTGCCATGATTCTCTTGAATCAGGCTACTGTCTAATTTCTCCACAATGATATTTTCTTAAAACTCTCACTCAATAAAATCAATATTAAGTTTCTCCTCTTATAGCTCTTTTTTCAATATATGATCCTCATTTAATTAAAAAAAATTAAAGCTTTTATTTAGTTTGCTTGATGAACAAGAAAAATATAATATTAAAGGCAGCATTTTGCAATGTTTCTCTTTTTCCTCACTTTACTGGGTCCCTGTTGTTCCCAACGTATAATTTGCAAAACGTATTGCTTCAATACTTACAATGAGAGAGGCGGCCCAGCTGTGGGAAGGAGAGGACAGCAGCCTCCAATATTACCATAATAATCTGCCTAGAGTCCCAGGAGCCCTCTGGTATATACAATTCTCTGTACTGCAGGCCCCAGCTGGAGAACATTCTCTTGACATGTATGCCAACCTTTGCCTGCAGGCAAAATAAAAAAAGGCAGAGAAGTAATCATGAAAATAAAAAATCTTGTCAACTGCGTTGGGATGCAGTTCCCATGTTTTTGCTCACGTAGGCAGGCATTGTGCTAACAAAATGATATGAGACTTTAAAGACTGCAGCTGGTATGTATTTAGATTAAAAAAAAGTGCCATGTTAATTCTGCAGTCCTAAAATTTGGGGGGGGAGGGGCAGTGGGCAGTGATAGTTTAGTTATTTCTGTCAATATGCATGACAACTTTATATACCAACCATTACACAGAAGATTGCTTATTACAGGAATTGAAACAGAAGGAGCAGCATTAACATCTTGAGGTTAATCATGGATGAAACTTTCAAACAAATATTATTTATATTCCTTGACAAGTGAAACTAAGAGGAACTTGAGCAGTTACTGATTAACACCTTTCTTAATTAATCCCACAAAAACTAATGTTATTATGTCTGTTCCTAAAAATTCAATCTCAAGTCAAAGGAATATTAACCTTTAAAATAATAAAGTAAAACTTCAAAAGCACCTCTTGAACAAAACATGTATGTTTTGAAACTGAAAGTTCAGATTGGGTTGTATTTTACTTTAAAAGCCAATAAAACTCAATGGGCTTAGAATATTCTACAATTAAAGCTGAAAAATCTGATATCCTGGCTGTAGCACCAAAAGTTTCCAAACTTCATCTGTTGAAACAAGAGGCTCTTCTGAAAACGAATTAATCCAGAATATAACTGCAGTCACACACTTCTAAGCACTTTAATCTGGGTGGCATCCACTCGATGAATATTCTGAACAGGTAAGAAAATGCCGTTGTACGTATAAGATACTAACTTCCTTTGTCAAATTAATTTTCCAAATACTAGACAGACTGGAAGAGGGCAGTATAGTGTTATATTAGCTCTTAAACATGTCTGTTTGCCAGAAAATGTTCCATTTTACTGTCTTTACCAATATGGTTATGATAAATCTCTCTACTTTGCAGATAAAGAGATTTAGACAATTGAGAGTTTACAGCATAAAGTGGGTTGTTATTAGTTATTGATCACTTTAAAGGACAGGATGTACAATTAGGTTTGTAATTGCATATTTATGTAACTATTTCATTAATGTCAGTCTCTCTCACCAAATGTAAACTACATGAGGACAGGATCATGGAAGTTTTATTTATCATTTCCTCCCAAGTGCATGGCACACACTAGGTATTTGTTGAAAGAATACGCACGAGCATTTAGTCATTCATTCATTCATTCATTCAACAAATATTTACCAAGGCACCAGGGATCCAGCAATGAATAAAGCTGGTGAAAATCCCAGTCGTCATGGCATAGAAGACAGATAATAGATAAGAAAATTAAGTAAAATATATACTGTGTTAGATAATGATAAATACTAAAAAGAGAACTTCAGCAGGGAAAGGGGACAGAGAATGTGTCTGGGTCGCAGGCTGCTATTTTAGAAAGGGTGGCCAGGGGAGGGCCCCCCCCAACAAAAGTGTGAAATGAACTGGTTTTCTCCACTAGGTGAAATTAAATAGGTCCTCAGTAAGAATCTAATAAAAAGGCAAAGAAAGAAAAGACTTAAAATGCCAATCCTGGACTTCCCTGGTGACGCGATGGTTGAGTCCACCCGCCAATGCAGGGGACACGGGTTCCAGCCCCGGTCTGGGAAGATCCCACATGCCATGAAGCAACTAAGCCCGTGTGCCAAAACTACTGGAGGTCGCGCACCTAGAGCCCGTGATCCGCAACAAGAGAAGCCACCACGATGAGAAGACCGCGCACCACAACGAAGACTAGTCCCCGCTCACTGAAACTAGAGAAAAGCCCACATGCAGCAACGAAAACCCAACGCAGCCAAAAGTAAATAAATAAATAAATTTATTTTTTTTTACTGCCAACCCTTTCCTTATTTATGCAAATATCTGTATCCTTTATGAAATTATAAGCCCCTCTAAAACAGAGACAGCAACCCTTTTTGGATATTATCTCTGGCACTTGGCACAGTGTCTTATACGCAGTAGATGCTCTTCCAATTATGCTGAGTTGACTTAGATTCCTATTAGAATAAAAGGACAAGAGTAAGTGGTAAAATAGTCAAGGATGGAAGAGAGCCACCCAACACACTCTGGATGGCCAGAGAGCAGAGAAGCGACGCTGAGCATACACCATTGTCCAGCATATAGCTTGATGCTGCCTGAAACTCCCTGCAGCCAGCTACTCAGCCCTGAGATGACCACCTTTGTTTCCAAAAGAAAACAAGGCACGTTTACAGAGAACTGTGCAAATGCACTATTACAACTAGGGAAATTAATCAAAGCCCTTGTCTTACTAATGGGGGCTCACATTGGGATCATTTTCATCTAAGAAAGAAGGCATACACATGTTGCTCTTGTGAAAGTGGTCTTGAAGAGGAAGTTCATGCCCCTTTGTATCCATATATTCAATTTGTGGAGCTGGATACAAGTGAAACGCTCACATTTTAATTAGGGGGAGAAAAACAAATACACATCAGATGATAGAAATAAAAGGGACAACAATAATCCTTAAAAATAAGTAAATTTTCAAAGTAGATGGTGGTTAAGAGTGAAGGGAAACCATTAAGTTAATCCAGTAACATGTGTTTTGTTATTACCAGGAAAGTACAGGTCACATCGTTGCAGAGAATAATGCAAAACACAGAGAGGGCATACAGGCATAGTGAACAAGAAGAGAATTAATTTAAATGACAGTTAGATGTTTGTTATTCTAAAGGACTAAAACATTCACACTAGCTATGAGGGCTCCATTCCTAGTGAATTATCACATAACAGGTAACCTAATGACCGTATCCGTGCGTTACTAACTTTGAGTTTCCTCCACTCTTTCTGGGTGTCTCAACTTCACCCATGGCTGTACCTAAGCTCCTCTCCACAGAGGTCCCCCAACTCTCTCCAGCTCACATGACTCTTCTGAGCTCCACATACATTGCCTCCTGGACATCTCCAGTTATATTCCATAGACCTTCAAATTCAACATACTCATAATTTCACTCCCAAATCATCTTCTTTTATATGCTAATCTTAGTAAAGGTCACCATTGGTTACCCAAGCCAGAAACCTGAAAATGATTCTTGACTCTCCCATCTCTCAAGTTCTCTCCCTGCAACATCATCAGCCTCCAAGCCCTAAAGGATCTTTCTCCTAAGTAACTCTTACGGTCTCTCTCTTTATCTGCAACTCATTGTTAGTAGCTGGGCTCAAAGACTCTTCATATCTCTGCTGGATAACTACGTACCTCCTTACTTCTTCTCAAAGGAAGAGCTCCCTCTCACTCCAACGAACACACCCTCCTCCACCTTACCTGAGTGACCTTAGAAAACGCAAATACCTCTCTCCACTCACTCACTTAAAATGCTTCAATGCCCATTAGTTTGGGTTAAAGTCCCCTTGCTTTTGGATTAAAGTCTGCGCTCCTGACATGCAAGGCCCAGCTGATGGCTCCTTTCTAGCTCATCTTCCCCGACCCCCATGCTCTGCCAATGCTTCAGCCATAAAAATGACCTTCCCCCATTGCCACCATTCCTTTGCTGATGCTCTACTATTGATCTAAATACTCTGTCCAGTTTTCTCCACCTCAACTAAATCTCCTTCATCCTTTAAAAACACAGCTTAATCACAATCTCCTTCTTTTCTAATCCCCTCCCTTCTTCGGCTAAGTTACAGGGCTCTTTCCTGTGTTCACAAAGCACCCTTATGCAGGCATCAGCATAGCATTTACCATACTGAATTAGGATTTCCAATTTCTTGTTCACATCCCCCATTAACTATGAGTTCCATGAGCACAGAGAAGATTGTTCATGTCTGTACTCCCTACATCTAGCATTGTAGATGTTCAATCAATGTTTGTTTAGCATGTGAATAAGAGAATGAGTTTCCACCAATAAAACTGGCTTAGTGGAAAGGAAATACACCATCTACTTCTACATTAGAAATAATTTATTAGAAAAGGTAAGAAAACTAATACTTTTTGTGTTACTACTTATACCCAGCATTGGATCTGTTGGCTAGGAGCTAAGGTCACAGAGAAAGAGATATTGAAAAAAACAGAGACAGAGAGACAGAGAAATCTTTTTGTACTTCATCATTTGTTTACATGTTCCAGAAGTCTCCTGCACGAGACAAGGTGATTAGGAACAGATCTGGCAGATGGGGCCTCACCAGACTAGTGTTGCTCAGAACTCTAAAACCAGCAGGTCTTAAAGTGGAGCAGAAATATGTGATTAAAAAAAAAAAATTGGGCTTCCCTGGTGGCGCAGTGGTTGAGAGTCCACCTGCCGACGCAGGGGACACGAGTTCGTGCCCTGGTCCGGGAAGATCCCACATGCCGTGGACCGGCTGGGCCCGTGAGCCATGGCCGCTGAGCCTACGCGTCCGGAGCCTGTGCTCTGCAATGGGAGAGGCCACAACAGTGAGAGACCCGTGTACCGAAAAAAAACCAAAAAAACAAAAAAAAATTGAACTGGGTACCAAAACGAATTTTCTAAAGTCATTATACATTTGCTAAAACTACCTGGTTTTATGTGATATGTTTTTTAAAGAGCTATTTAAAAAAAAGAAATCAGTTTTAGCCTAGGATAAAATATGAAGCCATGTCAATTTTTAATTTTATGTGTTTTTTAAAATAAATTTATTTAAACTAAAAAACAAAAACATTCACCTGTTTCTCCCACCCACCAACCACCTCTGGCAAACACCAATTTGTTGTCTGTGTCTGAGTTTAGTTTTATATATATAAAGGGAAATATATAAATATATATATAGTTTTTATATGTGGAATATAAATATACTTTATATATATTATATATATTTATATATATCTTATATATCATATGTATTTATATGGTACATTTATATATTTAAAATATTTTTATATAATATATATATTTTTAGATTCTACATTCCACATATAAGAGAGATCATATAGACAGTATTTGTCTCTCTTTGACTTATTTCACTTAGCATAATGCCCTCAAGGTCCATTCATGTTTTTCTAAATGGCAACCAAATTTTTTTATTGACGTATCGCTGACTTACAACGTTTCAGGTGTACAGAAAACTGAATATGTATTCTTTTTCAGATTCTTTCCCATTATAGATTATTACAAAATCTGTAACATAGTTCCCTGTGCTATACAGTCAGCCCTTGTTGTTTACTTTATATATAGTAGTATGTACCTGTTAATCCCAAATTCCTATTTTATCTCCCACTCCTTTTCCCCTTTAGTAATCTTAAGTTTGTTTTCTATGTTGGTGAGTCTATTTCTGTTTTGTACATAGGTTCATTTGTATCATTTTTTTAGATTCCACTTATAATTGATATCATATGATATTTGTCTTTCTCTGGCAACCAAGTTTTTAAAGGAAAACAGGAGCTAAACTAAAATGTTGCTTGTTTAGTCAAAGGAGCATACCATATATATGTTAGAACCAATATTGGTTCTAAAGCATTTGCAGAGTCTAAAATGCAGAATTAAAATTTTTTTTTAATTTTTTTTTTTAATTTTTAAAATAAGGCAATTCCCCCCATGCCCCCAGAATCTCTTGCAGCACCGCCTGCTCTTTTGGAAGGATATCTGATAGGCCCTCATGCTTATATGCTGCCGACTGTCCTTGGCACAGAAATACTTCTTTCAGGCCTGCTTTCTCCAATGGTACCCTCTAATTCAGATCTTGGTCACAACATCAAAACTTACCAGTCCTGTGTTCCAATGCCTCGGGCTGTTTCAGTAGTGCAATCTAAAGTTCCAACTCACAGGTCCTAACAAAAATTCAATGGACTTAAAATCGCAATATATTGTATAAGTAGCAGCTCCCACTACCCTGTTTAATTTTTTGATGATTAAGCAAGCTTTGCTCTTTCAACTTTTTACTACAACCATTCTCTTCTAACCAAACTCATTCTCAGTTCAGCCATGCAGGCACCATTTTATGAGCACCTTCATTCTCTGTCCACTGTGTTCCTAGGTGATAGGCAAAGAATAAGACGGTCTTAAAGCACAAGCCAACTGATCGAGTCAGACTTCTTATTGCGAGTACTTAAACATGTGTCCCCCAAAGTTCATGATGGCAATATGCATCTGTACAAAGTTACTACTTTCCAATTTTTCAGTCTTTGGATCTTTTTATCTCTCAAGTATATCAAATAACTGGAGATTACAAATGCCACGTGATATTAACAAGCTGTCTTACTATTGGTAGCTTCCTTCCACCTTCTCAGAATAGTGAATGTTTGTTATTCTTTTGTTTTGTTTTTGTCTTTTAAATGAAGGAAGGTAAATATTTCCTATCACTTTTCTGATCACTACTAAACTCTTCTAAGAAAGCTTTAGGAAGCTACTATTATAATACACCTGGCAAACTTGTTATCGTTTTGTAAGTTGATTTTTTTTTTTTTTAACTCTGAAGATTTCTTTTTCAAAATTTTCTAGAAGCAAAAGATCATCAGTGGAATTGGCAACACAAGAACAATTGTTTGCCTAAGGAAATGGAAGGTGCAAAGTATTTGAAATTTTAACATCCTAGGTACTTTCCAAGCATCTTAGGCCCATAGGGTTGGCAGCTCATGGACTCAGCCTGCAGATTTAGGAAGAAAAATAGCAATTACAGGCACTGAATAAGAAAAATATTTTAGGTTAAAAAAAGGAAAATTCTCATAAAACTCTCTTGGTTTTCTACTTAGAATGTTTAAAAAACATTGTCCACATCTTTGTGTGTTCATCTTTTCTACATATGGGTTGAACAGTTGGTCTCATTTTCAGTTTCATGTAACTGTTTATTGTATTTAAATATATGGAGCACATTTCATTACCCATAAAGAAACCCAACAAATATTTGTTGAATTGAATTAAATAAGCTTATATTACAACGTTGGTATTGAGGAATAAACCTGACTTATCTTAGACTACTCATCTATATCAGTCTTTTCCTATAAGTAGATAGATACTTCATATTATTTCAGAGTAAAAATTTTTAATGTAACAAATAATCTTTCTATGTTTTCTGCATTCCTTCCTTTTCTATCAAAATAAGAGACTTGAAACAAAGGAGGAAATATGTGAAAGGGAAGTTAAATAAAAATGGATAAAGATGAACATCTAGGAATCTACATTGTCTTCAGTATGACCTGTATTTTTCTAATTAAAAAAAGGGTAGTAGTTTTATCCTCTATATTGGTTGTCCTCTTCTCTTAAACTTGTATCTTTCTGAAGATGTGGACAGCGCCTAGATTATAATGCTAAAATCTACATAAATTCTAGTGGCACTGGCAGCCAAGGTCAGCACTGCCCCTGTTTCCCTATGGGCAACAGTCTCTCAGCAAACTTAGTGGCTGCATAGCTTTGGATGCTTCCAGAGTCCCCATGGGCGAGCAGCCGCAGAGGGGAGTCAAAGCTAGAAAAGAGTCAATCTCTCTGCAACCAGGGGGAGAAAAACGGTGCTGACAACTGTTTGCACGCGTGGGAGCTCCTTTCCTGTCCAGTTTCTCAGCTTATCTTAGTCTTTTTGTATATTTTTTGCAAAATTTATTTATGTGTTCAGATTATTGTATTGCAATAAAAAGATACCATGTATTCATAACAATCAAGTTGTATACTGAGGGGAAAGTATTAGTGATCCTGTAAAAAAAAGGAAGCCAATCACTCAATTAACATGCACTCATTCATTCTATAAATAGCTCATGAGTGTCAAGTGCTGGCTATGTGCTGAGTGCACAGTTTTGAACAAGACAGAGAGAGCTTACGGTCTAATGGGGAAGATGGACAACCAAACAAGCAATTTAACAATCAAGTGCGGCAAGATATTACAAAATAAGCTTTAAAAAAGTGGAAAGGAAAGAAAGGAGACAAACAACATTATCATGAAAGATGATGCAAAACAAAGAACCTCTCTTGATATTTTCAAAATCTGTTTAAGTGAAAGAGACAGGTGACAAGAATTTTATAAGTAACCCTTCTAACTTTAATCTAGTTTTTCATCTACTGTAAATATCTCAGCCCCTGTCACTGGGCAACAGCAAACTTCCTGCTGTACTTGTTCTCTGCAAAGCTAACAGGTGATACAGCAACAATATGTAAATTAACCAAGAGAAACGGAGTACAAAGGCTATATTTGAAATTCTATGTGCAGAGCTAGTCTCCCAGTGAACTTACTGCAGAAAAGCAAATATTTCCACCTCAGAGAAGGAGCAATGCACATACCAAAATAATCCATGCTACTCCATCATTTTTTGATCTGAAAGAAAGCCCTCAGAGGGAGACAGACTCTACAGTGAACGTTGCATCAGAAAGTCAAAATGCATAGTGAATGGGAACATCAAAGTGTGTAATGTTGTGTAAAGATAACCTCCCTCACATATTTTAGATTACTCAAAATGATGACTATGAAATGCATTTATTCTTTAATAAAGAAACTCATTTCATGTGCTATTGTATGTAGCAGGCCAGTTCTATCTTTTTTCATTAATTTGCTTTTTGGGGCCCAAATCCAGATATTATTGCATTTTTATGTTTCATATCACTTGTACATTTTGAACCAAGTTGTAAATTAGCTGTATGAGTTGAAGTGAAGAAAATGAGCACCTCCTTTCTTTCCTCTACCATAATGGTCAAAATACCTTTTACAGCACTGGCCAGTGTATAAATCAAATAGGCATAGGAGAATGAAATGGACTTTGTAGTTAGAAAGACATGGCTTTAAAGCCAAGTTCTACTACTTATTACCATGAGATCATGAGCATGAGGCTTCGGTTTCCAAATCCGTAAAATGGAGTGGAAGAAAGCTACCAAATTCAATAACTGTAAGAATTAAATGAGATACTACAAGGAATATACCAAACACAGTGCATGGCATGTGGCACACATTTAGTATATGTGTGGTGTCTACCTTCCTAGGTTCTTCTGGCTGGCCTAAGAATTAAATTGACATGAGACAGATTAACAGGAGAAAAATCAAACAAAAGTTTAATAATATGTGGACATGGGAGAGATGCAGGAGAACTGAGTAACTCACCAAAATGGCTGAAGCCCTCACCTTAAATCCCATCTTCAGCTAAAGACAAAAGAGGATGTCGGGGTAGGGGTTTGGGACTTCAAAGGGGAAGAAGACAATTTACATGGAGATGGAAAAGCAAAAGTTTGGCAAACAAATGTTTGCTGGGTCCTGTAGAGACAGTGGGATGCACAGTGGACCCTGACCACTAGGCCTTGTAGCCCATATTCTTTGCAGATATCTCTGGTGATAGCTCTCTTCTGGGAACATACCCTCTACCTAAATTATGTTAGGTGGTTAGCAGGAAGGTCAAAGTTTCTTCCTGAGTTTTTTGGGGCCCTGATTGTTTTTAGCTTCAAATAATACACATTCTGAACAGAAATCTGGGGGTGGCAAATTTTGCTCCCCTACAATAGCAACTGTTATCCTGCCGGTGCTTCCAGAATTCTTTTCCTTCGTTCCTCTTTGGTCCACCTCGTCTTCCTTTTATTAAGGCTGCTCCTGCTTCCCCATGATTATCGCTGGATAAATGGATCTCATAATCTAAGCATCCGGATTGTTCTTAATTTTTTTTAACTGAGCTGAGTAAGCCCTTTAACGTTTTCTCAAAGTCACTTTAAAAGGTCTTTCTAAGTTCTTTGCAAATATGGCTAAGAGAATGTCACATAAGAGAATAAATGTAAATTTGGGTTTCATCCAACTATGACAAAGCAAGAAATAAAATGGCTGCAATTTTCTGGAAAAAGAGAACCACTAAAATGGCCAAGGGGCCCAGCAATTAATCAGTCCTTCATTCTAGTACTCAGAAATTGTCTCTTTCATCAGGGACTGGGTGAGACCATGTTATAAATGGGTTTTATCAGGCCCTTGGACAGGAAACAAACTAAATGAGAAGCAATCTGACTTTGGTAGCAGAGGGACACAGTGAGGCTCTCGTTAATCCCACAGTTTCCTGACAAGACATGAAAAAGGTGTACAGATAATATGATTGACATTTAACTAAGCAACCTAGAATGTATTCCTACAAATGAGTTTTGACCTTACAAAAGCAATGTTGGGAACGAGAAACCTATAAATCTATATAAACTCATAAGGCTTCCCTTATGGTTAGCTCCCCGGTCATTAAGGCCAGTAGAAAATCCAAATAAAAATCCATTTTATCCCATCAGGGTCACATTTCCATCACCATCAAAAATCCAGGTATCTATTCTGTTTACAAACTTTACCCAGTAGATTTAATTTCCAGGGAATTTTGGCTATTTCCAGAAATCGGAGCTACCCTAAAAGGAACTAGATGAGACTCCAATGAAAATATGTGAAATATATAATGAAGGCATGTTCTGAAAGAAATCTCTCAAGAAAAGTTAGAAAGTCATGTAAATTCTACTGAGATGATTGACTCTCTCTGAGAGCACAACTCTTGGTTATACAAGTTGCAGGGTATTTGTTTTTTTAAAAATAAAGCTGTTAGCTGAACTTTGCTCCTGATGTCTTCCTGCATCACCTTCCTATACCTGCAGATGGAAAGATGTTTTATCCTGTCATAAATGATTCCCTTTCTGCCCCGCTCCAGGCTGGTTCTTCATCAGCATCCTGGTTATACTGTAGTTTCTGTGGCTGTGGAACCAGGCAGCTTTCTGAGGGAACAGCAGCCAGCTGAAGGGCAGAGGGAACCCTCTGCAAAAGCTTATCCATCTGGGGGAATGGCTATTCATCATCAGTCGAGCTGGGAGTGAATCACAACATACATCAGTGTATGGCGGTGACAGCATTATTCATATAATATTTAATAAGTTTATGTAATTGGACCAAGTTTCACTAGGACTTGTTGCAATAAAACCAGAGACATTTCTCAAAAAGCAGGGCATCCAGCTGGAGGACGTAGACAATTTATTTAACATTGGTGAATACACAGCCACAGGGATCTAGAAGCCAGAACAAAAATAAGCACAAGCAGTAAAAAGTACAGCAGCCAGAAAAGGGGCTGAGTGGGCAACAACGAAACCAGGAAATCTAGTGAAAGCTCATCCTGCATTCAGTCATTCAATTCACAGAGGTCCACTGAGCAATCACTACTGCAAAACAATCGTGCTGATCTCTCTCATTGCTTTTTAATTAATTGCATGTATCTTCCACTTGTTTTTTGTTTTTCAAAAAATGTTTTGAACACAAAGATCAGTTCTCACAGTATTCTTTCTCCGTTACAGCATTCGGCACAGTGCTTTGTATTCTAGTTCTTAGCAGTATTTTTTGGTCTTTGCCAAGTATCAGAATATGATGGAATGGAAAGAGTATATTGTACCTTAAGTAAAAAGACATGGGTGCAAATCTTGTTCTCCCACTCCACTGTACAATTTGGGTATAGTATCTAACCATTCTAAACTAAGTTCCTCAAATCCAATGTGAGGATAAATATGCAAAAGTACACCAGCAATAACCAATTTGAAGATACAGTAGGGAAAATAAGATATCAAAACTTTAAACAATCATTAATTAGAAGAAATAATCCGGTTCAAAATACGTGAGATTCATGTAGATAAAGCTATAAGAATCTATTGAGAAATATAAAGACGATATAAGAAACTAAGAGAATATGCTTCTTCTGGTTGGGATTATCAATTCTTTGTCAATTATTATTTTTTTTTTTGGCAGTACGTGGGCCTCTCACTGTTGTGGCCTCTCCCGTTGCGGAGCACAGGCTCCAGACGCGCCGGCTCAGCGGCCATGGCTCACGGGCCCAGCCGCTCCGCGGCATGTGGGGTCTTCCCGGACCGGGGGACGAACCCGTGTCCCGTGCATCGGCAGGCGGACTCTCAACCACTGCACCACCAGGGAAGCCCGTCAATTGTTTTATGAATCAGCAAAATTCTTAAAAAAACACGATGAATTTTTAAGAGAATTTAATAAAATGATTTTAAAGTTCATTTAAAGAAGAAATAAGTAAAAATAGGTAAGAAACTTTTAGAAAAAAGAGTTGATGTGGAAGTTACCCTACCAGTTCTGATAAAATATTAAAAAGCCAAGATTTTTTTTTTTAAAAAAAGGGCAAAATCACTAAAATAATACTGTATCAATACAAATATGAAAAGTGTCAATCAATATTAATCCTGGGTAGTGGGAATCTGAATGACTGTTATATTATTCTTTTGCTTTTTTACATTTAAATTTTTTTCAAATATAACTTAAAAGAGCCAATTGATGAGACGGCCGAGTAGTTAAGGCAACTGACTGCTAAAAGAGCCAATAAAAAGATAGTTACCACTTAAAGAAGAAATGGATGAATTAACATAAATAGTCCATGCAAACCTTTGCATATGTAAAAATTTAATACATGATAGAGTAAGCATCACAAAACAATGGAAAAGGAATGAAATATTCAAATTATGTCAATGAGAGAAGTATGTATAGAGAAACAATTCTTTAGATTCCTCAAACCATACACTGAAATACATTTTAAGTTGCTTTCAGAAATCCACACCCCAAAAAACTATTTTAAAATAGAAGAAAATTTGAAAGAATATCTTATTTCTGAAGGAAGAAATGCTTTCCATGAAACTAATGGGAGAACTAAGAAAAGTGTCAGCGTATTTTAAATACAGGCATTCCTTGTTTTATTGCCTTCATTTTTATTGCACTTCACAGATATTGCGCCTTTTACAAACTGAAGGTTTGAGGCAACCCTGCATCAAGCAAGTCTATCGGTGCCGTTTTTAAAATAGCATTTGCTCACTTCAAGTCTCTGTGTCATATTTTGATTATTCTCCCAATATTTCAAACTTTTTCATCATTACTATATTTGTTATGATGATCTGTGGTGACCTGGGGGCACCGTGCCCACATAAGACAGAAAACTTAATCTTAACTTAATTAATAACTGTATGTGTTCTGACTACGCCACCAACCAGCCATTCCCTCATCTCTCTCCCTCTCCCTGGACCTCCCTATTCCCTAAGACACAACAATATTGAAATTAGGACAACTGATAACCCTACAATGGCCTCCAAGTGTTCAAGTGAAAGGAAGACACACATCTCTCACTTTAAATCAAAAGCTAGAAAATATTTAAACTTAGTGAGGAAGGCATATCAAAAGCTGAAATAGGCCAAAAGCTAGGTCTCATGTGCCACACAGTTAGCCAAGTTGAGAATGCAAAGGAAAAGTTCTTGAAGGAAATTAAAAGTGCTATTCTAGTGAATACAGAAATGAAACAGCCTCCTTGCTGATATGGACAAAGTTTTAGTGGTCTGTATAGGAGATGAAACCAGCCTCAACATTCCCTTAAGCCAAAGCCCAATCCAGAACAATGTCCTAACTCTCTTCAATTCTATGAAGGCTGAGAGAGGTAAGGAAGCGGCAGAAGAATACTTTGAAACTAGCAGAGGTTGGTTCATGAAGTTTAAGGAAAGAAGCTGTCTTCATAACATAAAAGTCCAGGTGCTAATGTAGAAGCTGTAGCAAGTCATCAAGAAGATCTATATAATTAATGAAGGTGGCTACACTAAACAGCAAATTTTCAGTGTAGATGAAACAGCCTTATGTTGGAAGAAGATGCCATCTAGGACTTGCATAGCTAGAGAGGAGAAAATGTCTTGCTTCAAAGTTTTAAAGGACAGGCTGACTCTCTTGTTAGGAGCTAATGTGGCTGGTGACTTTAAATGGAAGCCAATGCTCATTTACCATTCGAAAAATCCTAGGGCGTTTTAGAATTATGGTAAATTTACTCTGCCTGCACTCTATAAATGGAACAACAAAGCCTGGATGACCTCATATTTGTTTACAATATGGTTTCCTGACTATTTCAAGTCCTCTGTCGAGATCTACTGCTCAGAAAAAAAGATTCCTTTCAAAATATCGCTTATTGACAACGCATCTGGTCACCCAAGAGCTCTGAGGGAGACGTTCAGTGAAATTAATGGTGTCTTCATGCCTGCTAACACAACGTCCACTCTATAGCCTGTGGAACAAAGAATAATTTTGCCTTTCAGGTCTTATTATTTAAATACATTTTGTAAGGCTATAGCTGCCATAGATAGTGAGGCCTCTGATGGATCTGGACAAGTAGATTGAAAACCTCTGGAAAGGATTCACCATTCTAGATGCCATTAAGAACATTCATGTTTCATGGGAAAAGGTCAAAATATCAACATTCACAGGAGATTAGAAGAAAGTGATTCCAATCCTCATGGGTGACTTTAATGGGTTCAAGGCTTCAGTGGAGGACGTAACTACAGATGTGGTGGAAATAGCAAGAGAACTAGAATTAGAAGTGGAGCCTGAAGATGGGACTGAACTGCTGCCATCTCATGATAAATCTTTCACAGATGAGGAGTTGCTTCTTATGGATGAGCAAATAAAGTGGTTTCTTGAAGTGAAAACTACTGGTAAAGATGCTGTGAAGATTGTTAAAATGACAACAAAAAAATTAGAATATTATAGAAAATTGGTCGATAAAACAGCAGGGTTTGAGAGAATTGACTCCAACTTTGAATGAAGTTCTACTGTGGGTAAAATACTATCAAACAGCCCTGCATGCTTCAGAGAAATCGGTTCATGAAAGGAAGAGTCAATCAATATGGCGACAATGTCAGTCATCACTGTCTAACTTTAAGAAATCGCCACAGCCATTCCAACCTTCAACCGCCACCACCCTGATCAGTCAGCTGCCACCAACATCAAGGCAAGACCCTCCACCAGCAAAAAGATTACGACATGCTGAAGGTTCAGATGATAGCATTTTTAGTAATAAAGTACTTTTGATTTAAGGTATGTACATTGTATTTTTAGACATAATGCTATTGCACATTAATAAACTACAGTATAGTGTAAACATAACTTTTATATGCACTGGGAAACCAGCAAATTCATGTGACTCACATCTTTGTGGTATTTGCTTCATTGCTGTGGTCTGGAAGTAAACCCACAATATCTCTGAGGTATGTCTGTAGTTTTTTATTTGAAATTTTAGTTTCTCAAAAATATCTAAAGTTAAGAGACATAGATCAAATCAGGAAAATATATGCCATAATATTATAAAGGAGAATTCTCACCATGTGAAGAATTCATGGAAATTGAATAATGTAAACATATCTAAGAATCAATAGATATATGAGAAATGAATATTGGTAAAGTAATTAAACAAGGAAACCATTAGACTGAGATGGCTCTAATACCTTGGCAGCCTAGTAAGCAAAGTGAAACGAGCCTAAGCCAGAGTTGATTCCTGTAAATGCCTCAAGTTAAGAAATTGAAAATTAAAACCAACCAGTCACAAACAGCCAAGTAGATTTTCCCAAATAGGCTAACTGCTTAAGCTATGGCCAAACAATTCCCTTGCTTGTTTCCGCATCTGCTCTATGAAAGCCTTTCCCTTGGCTCCTGCTGGTAAAGCACTGCGAACCACTTCCGGTTTGGCATTGCCCTATTCAAATGGATGTTTGCTCAAATAAACTCTTCAAAAGTATAATGTGCCTCAGTTTATCTTTTAACAATATGAATAGCCAACTTATGGAAGAGAAATGAGAAAAATGATTCCACATCAATAGTCATTTTAAAAGTGCAAATTGAAATAACAATAAGATTTATTTTCACATATCTGAGTAGCAAAGACATTTTTTTAGTGTTAATTATCTTGGTAAGGCGATGGGAAAACATACATTCTCCTACAATGTTTGTGGGCATATAAATTAGTACAACTTTCTGGAAGCAATTTATCAATTTTAAGAGCCTTATTCTCTTGCTCAAATAACAGCTAATTCTAGAGATCTACCCTAAAGAAATGGTCAGAAATGTGGTCAAAGATTTATATAAAAAGATGTTCATGGTAGTACTATCACAGCAAAAGCTGTCCAAAAATGAGAAAATAACTAATGAAATTATGGTAGATGCATAATGGAATAACAGTCATTGTTTAAAAGTATAATCATAGATGTACTTCTTTTGACAAAGAATGACAGTCACAATATATTATTTAGTAAAAGTAAGTACATAGAAATGAAAATAGAGTATAAATCTCAACCATACAAAGATATTCACACAGAGAAATGACTACTAAGTGCCACCCTAAAATATTAACAGTGCTTATCTCTTGGTTGACAGAAGTATAGGTTAGAATGCAGATTCCACTCCTGTATAAAGGCCCAAAACTGAGCATACAGAGTTTTTGGCTGATACAGTGGCTTCACACTTCAGGGACTCGAGCTCCTTCTATCTTGCTTGTTTAATATCCCTACAATAGTTCACATCTTCTTAATGTGAATGAAGAGTGTTGCCTTCATTCACATCAAAAAAAGTTCAGCCCTGCATTTACATTCCAGATAGAAGGAAGGAAGGAAGACAGATCATGATTGCTACCCTTCCTCTCTTTAAGGGTACAACTTGAAAACTCCATACATAACATCCACTCATATCCCATGGGCCAGAGCTTAAACACATGGCCACATGCAGGTAAAGTGAGGCTGAAAAATGAAGTCACAAGTTGGTTGATTTTGTGATTAACCAAAAAGTCTATTACTGTGTAAAAAGGAATAACATATTAGGAGACAATTTCTGCCACAGTCTACCTCTTTGGCCACCTCAAGACCTATGTGTTCTTTTCCTCACATACATAGAACACGTTCACCCACTTCTCAAAAGAGACAACCCCAAAATTTCATCTATTTGTTAAATGTAGCATAAAATCTAGGAATTCTGGGAGAGCTCAGTCCTCTCCATCAGATTGAGGTCCTACAAAATAAAAGACAAGTTACCTTCCTCCTCCACCTAACACACATAATATACAATGGTTGGATAGAAACGGGGCAGCTGCATCAAAAATCCCCATTCATACAGTTGCTCCCAATAAAATAAAACTTACCAAATCATGTACACAATCGGTATGCTGAAAATTAAAATGCTCATGACAGATATCAAAAGAGACAAAGAAATGGAGAGATAGCCTGTATTCATGGACAGAAAGACTCAACACAATAAAGATGTCAATTCACTCCAAATTGATTTATAAGCTTAATGCTCCTACCAAAATCTCAGCAAGGGAATTTTGTCTATGTTTTTGCAGACAGAGACAAACTTACTTATTCTAAAATTTGTATGGAAAGGCACAGGTGCTAGAATAGCTAGTATGTTCTTGAAAAATAAGAATAAAATGGGAGGAATTACTCTATCCAATATCATGGCTTACAGTATAGCTATACAATCAAGACAGGTGTTGGCAGAGAGATAGACACATAGACCAAAATAAAAGAATAGAGAAATTATGAACAGACCCACACAGATATTTCCAACTGATTTTTGACAAAGACGCAAAAGCAATTCAATGGAAGAAGGCTTGCCTTTTAACAAAATTATGGTAGCACAATTTGACATCCATAGACAAAGAAAAAGAAAGAACTCAACCTAAACCTTACACATTATGAAAATTAACTCAAAAGGGATCCCAGATTAAATGTATAATATAAAACTGTAAAACTTTAGAAAAAACATAGGAGGGCTTCCCTGGTGGCGCAGTGGTTGAGGGTCCGCCTGCCGATGCAGGGGACGCGGGTTCGTGCCCCGGTCCGGGAGGATCCCACATGCTGCGGAGCGGCTTGGCCCATGAGCCATGGCCGCTGAGCCTGCGCGTCCGGAGCCTGTGCTCCGCAACGGGAGAGGCCACAGCAGTGAGAGGCCCGTGTATTGCAAAAAAAAAAAAAAAAAAAAAAGGATGAAATCTTCAGGATCTAGGTCTAGTCAAAGAATTCTTAAACTTAACACCAAGCCATGATCCCTGAAAGGAAAAATTTATGTTAGACCTCATCAAAATTTAAAACTTTTGCTTTGTGAAAGTCCCTGTTAAGAAGATAAAAAAGACAAGCTGCAAATTGGGAGAAAATATTTGCAAAACACAAATCCTACAAAGAACTAGTATCTAAAATACACAAGGAACCCTCAAAACTCAACAGTAAAAAAATAATCCAATCAAAAAATGAGCTAAAGACATGAACAAACACTTCATGAAAGAGAAAATATTTGTGGGAAAGAAACACATGAAAAGAAGTTCAACATCATTAGCCATTAGGGAAGTGCAAATTAAAACCACAATGAGGTATCACTACTGCGATATTGTGATTTACAGGAAAAATACATATTTGATCTTCTTTCACAGTTCCTGGATCACAGCTTACAAAATCCTTGAAATCTCCCCAGTGATCAGAGCAATGGAATAATAGTTGGTCTCTTGTCCTCAGTTCCCCACCCAAAGGTGGGGGGCTGGTTGCAGGAGAATCAACCATGTGATTACAGGGTTGGCAATTTCAGTCTCACCCCTGATTCCCAGGTAGGGGAGAGGGGCTGGAGATTGTATCAATTGCGTTGACCAATAACTTGATCAATCATGACTATCTAACGAAGCCTCCATAAAAACCCAAAAGGACAGATTTTTGGCCTTTTTTGGAGAGCTTCTACACAGCAGAACCAGAATTCTTCTGCGTACCACATGTTCCACAAGGACAGAAGCTCCTTAGTTTGAGACCTCACTCTATGAATCTCTTCGTCTGGCTGCTGATTCCTGTCTTTTAATATCTTTGTATAAAAAATCAGTAATCTAGGGCTTCCCTGGTGGCCCGGTGGTTGAGAGTCCACCTGCCGATGCAGGGGACACAGGTTCGTGCCCCGGTCCGGGAAGATCCCACACGCCGTGAAGCGGCTGGGCCCGTGAGCCATGGCCGCTGAGCCTGCGCGTCCGGAGCCTGGGCTCCACAACGGGAGAGGCCACAACAGTGAGAAGCCCGCGTACCACAAAAAAACAAAACAAAACAAACAACAACAAAAAAATCAGTAATCTAGTGAGTAAATAGGTTTTACAGAGTTCTGTGAACCATTCTAGCAAATTAATCGAACCCGAAGAGGGATCATGGGAACGTCTGATTTATAGCCAGAAATAGAGGTAACAACCTGGACTTGCGGCTGGTGTCTGAAGTAGGGGGTGGCCTTGTGGGACTTGAGCCCTTTTCCTGTGGAATCTGATTCTATCTCCGGTAGATAGCTTCAGAATTGAGTTGAATTCTTGGACACCAGCAGGGTGTTGTTGTGGGGAAGCCTCCACATACTTTAAAATTGGGTGTGGGAACACTTTTCCAGTACTACATGATTATCAGAATGGCTAAAATAAAAAATAATGACAACCCTACATGCTGAAGAGGAGGTGGAAAAACTGGACTATTCACACGTTGCTAGCAGGAATATAAAATGGTATAACTGTTCTGAAAAATGGTCTGGCAGTTTCTTACAAAACTACATTTGCAATGCAACTACCATATGACCCAGCAATTGGGCACTTATCCCAGAGAAATGAAAACTTAAGCTCATACATATTTGTAGAAGCTTTACTAATAATAGCCAAAAACTGGAATCAGCCCGGATGTCCTTCAACTGGTGAATGGTTAAACAAACTGTGGTACATCCACACCAGGGACTACTACGCAGCAATGAAAAGGAACATCACTGATACATGCAATGACTCTACTGGATCTTCAGAGCATTATGTTGAGTGAATAAAGTCAATCCTAAAAGGTTACATACTGTATGATTTCACTTATACAGCATTCTTAAAATGACAAAATAATAGAAATGAAGAACAGATTAGTGGTTGCCAGGGGTTAGGGATGGTATTTTTAGTGTTTATGGCAACTCTATTCATAATAGCTAAAACCTGGCTATTAAAACAACCCAAATGAGGTATATCCATACAATAGAATGCTACTGTATGTTCACAATTCAAAAAGGACTACAATACACACAACAACATAGGTGGACTTCAAAAACATTGTTAAGTGAAAGAAGTCACACATCTATTTCTATGAAATGGAAACCAGGTTCCATTTACATGAAATCCAAATAGAGGCAAAATTAATTTACAGAAGTAGGTGTGGAGGTGGGAGCAGAAAGAGGCAGAAAAGGGCCTGTGGGAACTTTCTGGAATGATTAGAATTATATCTTCTTCTGGTAGTGGTTACAAAAGTCTATACAATTGTCAAAACTCATTGAACTGGACACTTAGAATCTATTTATATCATGTTATTTTATATCACAATATTTATATCATGCTACTTATATCATGCTACTTATATCATGTTAATTATAAATCTATTTTTTTTTAATGTAACTGATTGTGAGGTTAACTTGAGAGCCAATCTCCATATGATTTCACTCTGGTATCTCCACGGTCTAGGACTGTTGCCTTCCTGAGCCTCCAGCTGGATTCAGATAACTCCATGTTCATCTCACAGCCCTTGAGTTATTCATTCATTCAGCAAACATTTCTTAAATCCCTACTATGTGCCAGGCACATTCTGTAGGTACATTCTTCTCTCTTCCGACATCTCAAGGTTCGTGGAATCTGGAAAGAGAACTAGTTTGGGAACAGTGTCCAGACAGTCCTGACCCACGTCATCCTCCTGAGCCTGGAAAGAAAGACTGCAGTCTTGCTAAAGAGCAGAGAGGCCCAACAGACGTGTGTTGCTTCATGTCCTTTTATTGTAACTGGTGACTAACTAGACGCATGCCATTAAAAATATTACCACCTTCTGTTGCATATGCAATGGCTGAGCACATCCACAAGCCCTGTGGGCTGCTTAAGAACAGCAGAAATTCCCCACAGGACTCTGGGGCAGAAGAATGTCAAAGATGCCAGGTCCTGCCTTAGAAAGACAGATGAAGTTTTCAAAGCTTCTTTGCCTCTCCCCCTCTCTTCTCCTTTTGTTTTCCTTTGTTTTCTTTTGCTTTTTCATCCTTTCCAAAACAAGTCTACTCTCGCCTCTCATTTCCCATCTTGTTTTTAAAATAATTTGAATATCATAAAATAAAATCATATTTAAAGTTGTAAATGTCCTTTACAGGGTCTTACTCCTCTAAAAGGAGGCCCTGATAGATTAACACATTTTCAGAATAAATGAAACCACATAGGGAGGATCCCAACATGAAAAGAAAGCATAAAATACAAATTTTGAAAAAAGAAGACAAATCAGGGCAATGTAGTTGAGAAGAAATAGTGACCTATCAATGCTTAAAATGAGAAGCTAAAAAGGGTAAAACTTTTAATAGCATTATGAACAATGTCATACACTGGAACTGTAGAAAGAGTGATCCATTCCCCTAGTATGGAATAATTCTAAGTTTTAAAAGCAGAGGTAATGTTTAACAACAACAAAAACTGCCAATGAAAAATATGAGCCTAGGGCTTCCCTGGTGGCGCAGTGGATGAGAGTCCGCCTGCCGATGCAGAGCACACGGGTTCGTGCCCCGGTCCGGGAGGATCCCACACGCCGCGGAGCAGCTGGGCCCGTGAGCCGTGGCCGCTGAGCCTGCGTGTCCAGAGACTGTGCTCCGCAACTGGAGAGGCCACAACAGTGAGAGGCCCGCGTACCGCAAAAAAAAAAAATGAGCCTAATACTATCAGTAATTTCAAAGGGTAGATGTGAAATCAGGTATAATTAAAATTTCAGGAAACATAACATGCCAAGACATAATTATAAGCAGTAGTTTCTTAATACTTGGCTTATTCACATATTTAGGAGGTAAGCATTCCCATAGAACATGGCACAAGGTCTTAATAACTTGCTTTGATGATTAGACAGTAACTGAATCATGGATAGAACCTAGATTTTCTAGCTCTTGGTGTCATGGCCTGGCTCCAGACTAGAGAAATATACCTTGTCCTTTTAAGACTCAACTTTGCATCTAAGAGTTCTCTAAATGATTTCATGGATCACCTCTAGCCAACAGCATCTTAAATAGCACTTACAATTGTACCAAGCTGGCAGCTTTTCTAAACAATATCTTTGTTACTCATTTCTCATTTGACTCAAAGGAGATCATTTAATATCGAATTTTTAAAATAATTTTGTGCTGTTAGGATCCAAGCCATGAATTCAAAAAGGATAAATCAGCATATTATTTTTTAAAGGAAAAAATCAGGAGCTTATGTTTTAATATGTAAGCTACAATAAAGCCACTCTCAGATCATAATATCAGTATTGAATTTTGGATTAGTTGTTGTAGATAATCATCCAAAGAGCTCAGAGACCCCCAAATCATTCTACAGGAGGCAAACTATCGGTTTCTTTAGAATCCTCTCTCGTTCATGCCCAGCAGAAGACCATGCCCTAAATAGGGACAGAAAGCTTGCCTTAATAAACTCAATATTTCATAGAAGCCAAAGATGGGATTATTTAATTTAATAGGAAACAAGCATTACAAGAATATAGGAAAGTAGCACAACCTGCGGTATTGATTGTGTTACCACTCATTTTACTAAACAGAATTCTGGCCCAGTAGTACCAGCCTGAAACAACAGTGGCATAATTTTGAAACTGATGCCTTGGAAGATACCACGGCATAGGAATTCTCACTCAGGTTAATTTAATCTCTCCCTAAGATTTGTTATTTTTCTCTTATCTGCAAACACAGTAAGTAATTAGAATGATCATCCAGAAGTTGGTTTACTAGCATTTGTAAGAAAACCACATAGGACTTCCCTGGTGGTCCAGTGATTGAGACCACGCTTCCACTTCAGGGGGCACAGGTTTGATCCCTGGTTGGGGAAGTTACATATCGCAAGGACTTCCCTGGTGGTCCAGTGATTGAGACCACGCTTCCACTTCAGGGGGCACAGGTTTGATCCCTGGTTGGGGAAGTTCCACATATCGCACAGTGAAAAAAAAAAAAAAAAAAAAAAAAAGAATTCCACGTAATTTACACAACGTATATAAATCTATCAAAGTTGTTGACGTGGGTAATTCTGCAAGAAAGGAAGGAGTTATAATAATACCAAGGAGTCACTGGTATAGATGTTAATCAGTTCAACACTATCCCATTCTGCTTTAAGAGTGAATAATCTATTTTTTACTGATTACTGGGAGATAACCTACTTTAAAAGTCCACACTCTGTAAAGTTGTAATCTAAATCGAAAAATATGGACACATAGAAATGGCCAGAAACAGTGCTATTTCACATTGATAATTTCAGGAAAATGGGCATACTTCAGCTTTGCTAGTAAAATACCATCAAGATTCTACAAGGCAGAAGACAGTAGTAGAATAACAACATTACCAGGCAAAGGAGGGCCATGGTAACACTTAATGTATAAGATGTTTTCCAAGAAGAGCAATACCCTCTTCAAGAATCTTCCTGGATTAATTCTAGGTCAGGTTGATTTTTCTAGCATCCCATCAACATTTATATATTGGTCTAGAAAAGTTGTGATCAAGGCAAAATGTCTACATGTATGCTATATCTCTTTCTAATGGAAAAGGCAAAGTTTTGATATAAGAGAGACCAGACTTTGAATCCTGGTTTAACTCTAATAAGCTGTATGATATTGAACAACTGACTTTTCCCATCTGTAAACAGGGATAGTACCTGTTTCAGGGGCTTGTCGTATGGCTTTTTTTTGGGGGGGAATAACATTTTCATGTTATTATTATTCATAAGCCAGTGGTTGGTAGAGAGTGGATACATTATAAATATTAGTTCCCTGTCTTTTCTCCTCATGCTGAGAATCAAGGTTTCTATAACTTTTCTGATTCCTCCACAACTTCAAGAATTATACATACAATGGACACTCAATAATTGCTGAGTGATGACATCAAAATATCTCAGCAAGACTGAATATGCAGGTTTTAGCCACTGCTACCTCCCTGTAAACCGGAATTCTATAGTGTGATTACAACTAGAGATACACAAAAAGGGTTAATGATCAAATTAAAAAGCAATAGAAGGCTTCCCTGGAGGCGCAGTGGTTAAGAATCCGTCTGCCAATGCAGGTGACACGGGTTCGAGTCCTGGTCCGGGAAGATCCCACATGGCGCGGAGCAACTAAGCCCGTGTGCCACAACTGCTGAGCCTGGGCTCTAGAGCCTGCAAGCCACAACTACTGAACCTGTTTGCCACAACTACTGAAGCCCGCATGCCTAGAGCCTGTGCTCCACAACGAGAAGCCACCGCAATGAGAAGCCCGCGCACCGCAATGAAGAGCAGTCCCCGCTCGCCGCAACTAGAGAAAGCCCGCACGCAACAATGAAGACCCAACACAGCTAAAAATAAAATAAATTAATTAATTAAAGAAAAAAAAAGCAATAGATATCTATGGCTTATATTGAAACAAATTTTAATGGTTCTAGAAAAAAATTTTTGAATTGAGAGATCGAGATCTCCCTCCTCCCCTCATACCTAAGTTAAATAGTGCCCAAACATATAAACATATACTAGACTAACAATACAATTCAATATTGATTTGTTTGTTCAAAACACATAAAAAGCAAACCTTATGGAGAGTTTTACGATGTTAACAGTTTGCCTAATCACATAACTTGGCATACAACACTTTACTTTAAAATGAGTATAGAGCTTCCGGGAAGATGGCGGAAGAGTAAGACGCGGAGATCACCTTCCTCTCCACAGATACACCAGAAATACATCTACACGTGGAACAACTCCTACAGAACACCTACTGAACGCTGGCAGAAGACCTCAGACCTCCCAAAAGGCAAGAAACTCCCCATGTACCTGGGTAGGGCAAAAGAAAAAAGAAAAAACAGAGACAGAAGGATAGGGACGGGACCTGCACCAGTGGGATGGAGCTGTGAAGGAGGAAAGGTTTCCACACACTAGGAAGGCACTTCGCCGGCGGAGACTGCGGGTGGCGGAGGAGGGAAGCTTCGGAGCCGCGGTGGAGAGCGCAGCAACAGGGGTGCGGAGGGCAAAACGGAGAGATTCCCGCACAGAGGATCAGGGCCGACCGGCACTCACCAGACTGCGAGGCTCGTCCGCTCACTCGCTGGGGCGGGGGGGGCTGGGCACTGAGGCTCGGGCTTCCGTCGGAGGGCCGGGAGAGGACAGGGGTTGGCGGCATGAACACAGCCTAAAGGGGTTTAGTGCGCCACGGCTAGCCGGGAGGGAGTCCCGGGAAAAGTCTGGCCCTGCCGAAGAGGCAAGAGACTTTTTCTTCCCTCTTTGTTTCCTGGTGCGCGAGGAGAGGGGATTAAGAGCGCTGCTTAAAGGAGCTCCAGAGTCAGGTGCGAGCCGCGGCTAACAGCGCGGACCCCAGAGACGGGCATGAGACGATAAGGCTGCTGCTGCTGCCACCAAGAAGCCTGTGTGCGAGCAGAGGTCACTATCCACACCCCACTTCTGGGGAGCCTGTGCAGCCCGCCACTGCCAGGGTCCCGGGATCCAAGGGCAACTTCCCCGGAAGAACGCATGGTGCGCCTCAGGCTGATGCAACGTCACGCCGGCCTCTGCCGCCGCAGGCTCGCCCCACACTCCGTGCCCCTCCCTCCCCCGGCCTGAGTGAGCCAGAGCCGCCGAATCAGCGGCTCTTTTAACCCCGTCCTGTCTGAGCGAAGAACAGACGCCCTCCGGTGACTTACACGCAGAGGCGGGGCCAAATCCAAAGCTGAGCCCCTGGGAGCTGTGAGAACAAAGAAGAGAAAGGGAAATCTCTCCCAGCAGCCTCAGAAGCGGCGGATTAAAGCTCCACAATCAGCTTGATGTACGCTGCATCTGTGGAATACATGAATAGACAATGAATCATCCCAAATTGAGGAGGTGGACTCTGAGAGCAAGGTTTATGATTTTTTTTTCCCCATTTCCTCTTTTTGTGAGTGTGTATGTGTATGCGTCTGTGTGAGATGTTGTCTGTATAGCTTTGCTTCCACCATTTGTCCTAGGGTTCTATCTGTCCGGTTTTTTGTGGGGTTTTTTTTTTGTATTTTTTTCTTAATAATTTTTTTTTTATTTTAATAACTATTGTATTTTATTTTACTTTATCTTTCTTTCTTTTCTCCTTCCTTCCCTCCTTCCTTCCTCCCTCCCTCCTTTCTTTCTTTCTTTCTTTCTACTTCTACTAATTCTTTCTTTCTACTTTTTCTCCCTTTTCTTCTGAGCCGTGTGGATGAAAAGCTCTTGGTGCTGCAGCCAGGAGTCAGTGCTGTGCCTCTGAGGTGGGAGAGCAAAATTCAGGACACTAGTCCACAAGAGACCTCCCAGCTCCACATAATATCAAATGGCAAAAATCTCCCAGAGATCTCCATCTCAACACCAGCACCCAGCTTCACTCAACGACCAGCAAGCTGCAGTGCTGGACATCCTAAGGCAAACAACTAGCAAGACAGGAACACAACCCCACCCATTAGCAGAGAGGCTGCCTAAAATCATAATAAGTCCACAGATACTGCAAAACACAGCACCAAACGTGGACCTCCCCACCAGAAAGACAAGATCCAGCCTCATCCACCAGAACACAGGCACTAGTCCCCTCCACCAGGAAGCTTACACAACCCACTCTGGAGACAGACATCAAAAACAACGGGAGCTACGAACTTGCAGCCTGCAAAAAGGTGAACCCAATCACAGTAAGATAAGCAAAATGAGGAAGACAGAAAAACACACAGCAGATGAAGGACCAAGATAAAAACCACCAGACCTAACAAATGAAGAGGAAATAGGCAGTCTACCTGAAAAAGAATTCAGAATAATGATAGTAAAGATGATCCAGAATCTTGGAAATAGAATAGACAAAATGCAAGAAACACTTAACAAGGAGCTAGAAGAACTAAAGATGAAACAAACAATGATGAACAGCACAATAAACGAAATTAAAAATACTCTAGATGGGATCAATAGCAGAATAACTGAGGCAGAAGAACGGATAAGTGACCTGGAAGATAAAATAGTGGAAATAACTACTGCAGAGCAGAATAAAGAAAAAAGAATGAAAAGAACTGAGGACAGTCTCAGAGACCTCTGGGACAAAATTAAACACACCGACATTCGAATTATAGGGGTTCCAGAAGAAGAAGAGAAAAAGAAAGGGACTGAGAAAATATTTGAAGAGATTATAGTTGAAAACTTCCCTAATATGGGAAAGGAAATAGTTAATCAAGTCCAGGAAGCACAGAGAGTCCCATACAGGATAAATCCAAGGAGAAATATGCCAAGACACATATCAATCAAACTGTCAAAAATGAAATACAAAGAAAACACATTAAAAGCAGCAAGGGAAAAACAACAAATAACACACAACGGAATCCCCATAAGGTTAACAGCTAATCTTTCAGCAGAAACTCTGCAAGCCAGAAGGGACTGGCAGGACATATTAAGAGTGATGAAGGAGAAAAACCTGCAACCAAGATTACCCAGCAGAGATCTCATTAAGATTTGATGGAGAAATTAAAAACTTTACAGACAACCAAAAGCTGAGAGAGTTCAGCACCACCAAACCATCTTTACAACAGCTGCTAAAGGAACTTCTCTAGGCAAGAAACACAAGAGAAGGAAAAGGCCTACAATAACGAACCCAAAACAATTAAGAAAATGGGAATAGGAACATACATATCGATAGATAATTACCTTAAATGTAAATGGACTAAATGCTCCCACCAAAAGACACAGATTGGCTGAATGGATACAAAAACAAGACCCATATATATGCTGTCTACAAGAGACCCACTTCAGACCTAGAGACACATACAGACTGAAAGTAAGGGGATGGAAAAAGATATTCCATGCAAATGGAAACCAAAAGAAAGCTGGAGTAGCAATTCTCATATCAGACAAAATAGACTTTAAAATAAGGACTATCAGAAGAGACAAAGAAGGACACTACATAATGATTAAGGGATCGATCCAAGAAGAAGATATAACAATTGTAAATATTTATGCACCCAACATAGGAGCACCTCAATACATAAGGCAAAAACTAGCAGCCATAAAAGGGGAAATCGACAGTAACACATTCATAGTAGGGGACTTCAACACCCCACTTTCACCAATGGACAGATCATCCAAAATGAAAATAAATAAGGAAACACAAGCTTTAAATGATACATTAAACAAGATGGACTTAATTGATATTTATAGGACACTCCATCCAAAAACAACAGAATACACATTTTTCTCAAGTGCTCATGGAACATTCTCCAGGATAGATCATATCTTGGGTCACAAATCAAGCCTTGGTAAATTTAAGAAAATTGAAATTGTATCAAGTATCTTTTCCGACCACAACGCCATGAGACTAGATATCAATTATAGGAAAAGAGCTGTAAAAAATACAAACACATGGAGGCTAAACAATACACTACTTAATAACGAAGTGATCACTGAAGAAATCAAAGAGGAAATAAAAAAATACCTAGAAACAAATGACAATGGAGACAGGATGACCAAAATCTATGGGATGCTGCAAAAGCAGTTCTAAGAGGGAAGTTTATAGCAATACAATCCTACCGTAAGAAACAGAAAACATCTCAAATAAACAACCTAACCTTGCACCTAAAGTAATTAGAAAAAGAAGAACACAAAATACCCCAAAGTTAGCAGAAGAAAAGAAATCATAAAGATCAGATCAGAAATAAATGAAAAAGAAATGAAGGAAACGATAGCAAAGATCAATAAAACTAAAAGCTGGTTCTTTCAGAAGATAAACCAAATTGATAAACCATTAGCCAGACTCATCAAGAAAAAGAGGGAGAGGACTCAAATCAATAAAATTAGAAATAAAAAAGGAGAAGTAACAACTGACACTGGAGAAATACAAAAGATCATGAGAGATTACTACAAGCAACTCTATGCCAATAAAATGGACAACCTGGAAGAAATGGACAAATTCTTAGAAATGTACAATGTGCCAAGACTGAATCAGGAAGAAATAGAAAATATGAACAGACCAATCACAAGCACTGAAATTGAAACTGTGATTAAAATTCTTCCAACAAACAAAACCCCGAACTGACACTGCAGAAATAAAAAAAATCATGAGGGATTACTACAAGCAACTCTATGCCAATAAAATGGACAATCTGGAAGAAATGGACAAATTCTTAGAAATGCACAAACTGCCAAGACTGAATCAGGAAGAAATAGAAAATATGAACAGACCAATCACAAACACTGAAATTGAAACTGTGATTAAAAATCTTCCAACAAACAAAAGCCCAGGACCAGATGGCTTCACAGGCGAATTCTATCAAACATTTAGAGAAGAGCTAACACCTATTCTTCTCAAACTCTTCCAAAATATAGCAGAGGGAGGAACACTCCCAAACTCATTCTACGAGGCCACCATCACCTTGATACCAAAACCAGACAAGGATGTCACAAAGAAAGAAAACTACAGGCCAATATCACTGATGAACATAGATGCAAAAATCCTCAACAAAATACTAGCAAACAGAATCCAACAGCACATTAAAAGGATCATACACCATGATCAAGTGGGGTTTATTCCAGGAATGCAAGGATTCTTCAATATACGCAAATCTATCAATGTGATTAACCATATTAACAAATTGAAGGAGAAAAACCATATGATCATCTCAATAGATGCAGAGAAAGCTTTCGACAAAATTTAACACCCATTTATGATAAAAACCCTGCAGAAAGTAGGCATAGAAGGAACTTTCCTCAACATAGTAAAGGCCATATATGACAAACCCGTAGCCAGCATCGTCCTCAATGGTGAAAAACTGAAAGCATTTCCACTAAGATCAGGAATAAGACAAGGATGTCCACTCTCACCACTCTTATTCAACATAGTTTTGGAAGTTTTAGCCACAGCAATCAGAGAAGAAAAGGAAATAAAAGGAATCCAAATCGGAAAAGAAGTAAAGCTGTCACTGTTTGCAGATGACATGATACTATACATAGAGAATCCTAAAGATGCTACCAGAAAACTACTAGAGCTAATCAATGGATTTGGTAAAGTTGCAGGATACAAAATTAATGCACAGAAATCTCTGGCATTTCTATACACTAATGATGAAAAATCTGAAAGTGAAATCAAGAAAACACTCTCATTTACCACTGAAACAAAAAGAATAAAATATCTAGGAATAAACCTACCTAAGGAGATGAAAGACCTGTATGCAGAAAATTATAAGACACTGATGAAAGAAATTAAAGATGATACAAATAGATGGAGAGATATACCATGTTCTTGGATTGGAAGAATCAACATTGTGAAAATGACTCTACTACCCAAAGCAATCTACAGATTCAATGCAATCTCTATCAAACTACCACTGGTATTTTTCACAGAACTAAAACAAAAAATTTCACAGTTTGTATGGAAACACAAAAGACCCCGAATAGCGAAAACAATCTTGAGAACGAAAAACGGAGCTGGAGGAATCAGGCTCCCTGACTTCAGACTATACTACAAAGCTACAGTAATCAAGACAGTATGGTACTGGCACAAAAACAGAAAGATAGATCAATGGAACAGGATAGAAAGCCCAGAGATAAACCCATGCACATATAGTCACCTTATCTTTGATAAAGGAGGCAGGAATGTACAGTAGAGAAAGAACAACCTCTTCAATAAATGGTGCGGGGAAAACTGGACAGGTACATGTCAAAGTATGAGATTAGATCACTCCCTAACACTGTACACAAAAATAAGCTCAAAATGGATTAAAGACCTAAATGTAAGGCCAGAAACTATCAAACTCTTAGAGGAAAACATAGGCAGAACACTCTATGACATACATCACAGCAAGTTCCTTTTTGACCCACCTCCTAGAGAAATGGACATAAAAACAAAAATAAACAAATGGGGCCTAATAAAACTTCAAAGCTTTTGCACAGCAAAGGAAACCATAAACAAGACCAAAAGACACCCCTCAGAATGGGAGAAAATATTTGCAAATGAAGCAACTGACAAAGGATTAATCTCCAAAATTTATAAGCAGCTCATGCAGCTTAATAACAAAAAAACAAACAAGCCAATCCAAAAATGGGCAGAAGACCTAAATAGACATTTCTCCAAAGAAGATATACAGACTGCCAACAAACACATCAAAGAGTGCTCAACATCATTAATCATTAGAGAAATGCAAATCAAAACTACAATGAGATATCATCTCACACCAGTCAGAATGGCCATGATCAAAAAATCTAGAAACAATAAATGCTGGAGAGGGTGTGAGAAAAGGTAACCCTCTTTCACTGTTGGTGGGAATGTAAATTGATACAGCCACTGTGGAGAACAGTATGGAGGTTCCTTAAAAAACTACAAATAGAACTACCCTATGACCCAGCAATCCCACTACTGGGCATATACCCTGAGAAAACCATAATTCAAAAATAGTCATGTACCAAAATATTAATTGCAGCTCTATTTACAATAGCCCGGAGATGGAAATAACCTAAGTGTCCATCATCGGATGAATGGATAAAGAAGAAGTGGCACATATATACAATGGAATATTACTCAGCCATACAAAGAAACGAAATTGAGCTATTTGTAATGAGGTAGATAGACCTAGAGTCTGTCATAGAGTGAAGTAAGTCAGAAAGAGACAGACAAATACCGTATGCTAACATATATATATGGAATTTAAGAAAAAAAAAATGTCATGAAGAACCTAGGGGTATGACAGGAATAGACACAGACCTACTAGAGAATGGACTTGAGGATATAAGCTGTGACAAAGCGAGAGAGAGGCATGGACATATATATACTACCAAACGTAAGGTAGCTAGCTAGTGGGAAGCAGCCACATAGCACAGGGATATTAGCTCGGTGCTTTGTGACCGCCTGGGTGGGTGGGATAGGGAGGGTGGGAGGGTGGGAGACGCAAGAGGGAAGAGATATGGAAACATATGTATATGTATAACTGATTCACTTTGTTATAAAGCAGAAACTAACACACCATTTTAAATCAATTATACTCCAATAAAGATGTAAAAAAATAAAATAAAATGAGTATAAAAAAATCAATATTCTCTCCCTGCACTATCTGTATGCTGCCTCCACACTATGCACTAAATTTTCCAACAGTAATTTCAAATCAAAATTACATCCAAGTGCCACCTACATTGGCTTCATTCGGACTTGCCATGAGGTTATTGTTACAATACAAGCTACATTTGCATACATTAAAATACAGCAGAAAAGGTAGCCACTCTGCATGACAAATAGTTGTTTTTCCTAAACTTAAATATCTCAGGTGGCTCGCTTTTATTCCCCAAGCCCGTAAGGTTATTTTTCTACATTAAAAATTGCCTTCATCCCAGGCAATTATTTGCAAAAACGCGAATCAACAAGACCTTTGCTTATTCGCGATATTGTCTCTATTTTTCTATGTCTGTTTTCAAGCTGCAAGGCTGCCATGGAAGTTGAATCTTTACAAGTTCATGTTCTCCTGCTGTTTCCCTGTCACCTCAAGTCAGCCTCCTCTGTTGCAAAGGGCATGGGCTAATTCGGCAAGTCACAAGTGACTATATAGAAGAAAAAATGAAAAGGCTATAATCACATTAATGAAACGAAGAAGGGAGGTTTCAGGCAGAAAGTCTTCAAGGTTTTGAGTAGTACCCCATTGTCATTCACACTACCTCTTCTACCTACTCCTAATCAATGCCAGTCTCCTACCTACAGCCTGGATGATCCAGGGCCACAAGCTTGTAGATGTTCATACGTGGAAATTGTTATTCATTAAATACACTGTTCTATTTTAAACCACACCTCTTATTGCAGGCAGGTGTTTGCCTGAAGGTAGGTCATTGAAAGTCAATGCAAATGAAGGCAGTTCCACAGCAGGGAGAAAATTAACTTGGGGAACTTTGTGGGCACAGGTCTTTCTCAAAGCAGCACCAATGGTGCTCTTTAGGATGAAGCCCCATCACCCAGGTGCTGAGCCAAAGCCTCCAGACTGATTACTGAGAGTGAAGGCTCTCCCAGTAGGTGGCTCCCATGGTGATTTCCAGTGACTCTGGGCTGCCATCACTGTAAATGAAAATAAGAAGTGTTACAGTGAGAGACACAGGATACCCTGTACAGTATGGTAATTACCTTGCTAGTCACTCTTCTACCTTGAGTAACATTCACTAGAAACTGTCAAACACAAATCACATTAGAGGAGACACTACCCCTAAATATCCCTATCTTACGAGCTCTTGAAAGTCATAGAGAATATAGAGTTGAAAGCTTGAGTTTCTGGGGGACCTGAGTCTTAAGTTCCATAGAGAATGCAACCTCCTTTCTCTAGTCTCGGGGGCTCCCAGCTCAGATGAAGACATTGCTGTTGCTCCCAAACTCCAGTTTGAAATTGGAGGCTTATAAAAAGCCACAGGGTCGGGAAGGGGTTCTCTTTGAAGATTTCTCAGCTGGCTCTAGACCACTGGATCTCAAACTTGGCTGCACATTTGGAATCACATGGGGGAGTTTTCAGAAATGCTGAGGCCTTGGGTGTGACCTTCAGAGATTCTGGTTTACATGGTATGGATGCCTGGGCAGAGTTACTAGACAATTCAATTCTACAGAAAAGTTCAAGAACTACTGCACTAGACCAGTGGTTCTCAAAATGTAATGTACATGTGAGTCTTCTAGGGGTCTTGTTAATTTGATTTGATTCAGCAAGTCTTTGTTGGGGTCTTAGATATCACTTTTTTGACAAGTCCCTAATAGCTGCCAAAGCTCCTGACCTGCAGACCAAGCTTTAAGTAGCAAGGCTTCAGGGACTTCCCTGGTGGTCCAGTGGGTAAGACTCCGCACTCCCAATGCAGGGGGCCCGGGTTTGATCCCTCATTGGGGAACTGGATCCCACATGTATGCTGCAACCAAGAGTCCACATGCCGCAACTAAGAAGCCCACATGCCGCAGTGGAGATCCTGCATGCCTCAACGAAGACCTGGCACAGCCATAATAAATAAATACATAAATAAATATTAAAAAGAAAAGTAGTAAGGCTTTAGACTAAGTTGGTACTGTAGGCAATGAGATAATAAATCCCCTTTATCAATAACCTGTATCCTTAGCTTTAATCACACTAGTAACCCATTCTGGTGAATGTACAATGACCCATGCAAATGATATGTATTTACACTTGCTTGTAGTTGAAGAAGATACTGTACTATAACAGCCAGCCACTAAATCTGGTACTGGGGGTATCATCTGTCAGTAAATATGATTCTGTTCTATATTCAATTTAACACAAAAATATTTGTTTTGATATCAGGCAGATGTTTTGGTCTACTACACCAAAAATTTAGGCTGAATCTTAAAAAAATAAGTGCTACTGAGAGTAGTCATACATGCAAAAGAATTAATTAGGTGGTAATATATCCATTATAGTATCTTTTGAATTCCTAATATTGTGTTTATATAAATGACAAGTTCAATAGAATCACCAAATCTATCTTATTTTTAATCCTTTTTACTTTATCCCCACATCCCAAGACTGGAAGCAGGTTTTTCAATGACATTGCCTATCAGATTCTAATAATCTCTCCTATCTTAATGTTAAAATACATCTAGAGTATTTTATATCTATTAAAAAATAAAGTACTTTTAAGAACATAAAAATTCACACCACAACTAAGACCTAAAAGTGACAGTTTATACTAGTAATTGGGGATATTTTTCTCCTAAAAGGTCAAAGGAGTTGGATTAAGAATAATCAGTAGAGGACTACCATGTTTCACCTCAATAATGATAGCTTACTTGTTTTAAACACTATATATCTATATACCTACCTATTTAGATAGATAGAGACAGAAAGATAGAGAGACACATGAGTGTGTGTGTGTTTATGTGTGTATTTACACTCATTTAACCCTCAAAGGAATCCTATATTTTAATCCCCATTTTATATCTGAAAAAAATTGAGATATAGAGAACTTAAGTAACTTACATGAGACCAAAGAGTTAAAAGTGTTGGAGCCAGATTGGGATTGACATATATACACTAATATGTATAAAATAGATAACTAATAAGAACCTGCGTATAAAAAAATAAATAAAATAAAATTCAAAAAAAAATGTTGGAGACAGAATTCAAATACATATTTTCAGGATTTAGATCTCTGCTTGTACCCACTCTGTTATAATGCCTTTCAAGAAAAAGAGCAAATCTCTTCATCTGAAATGTTGGAAGCTATGCTGACCATTCCTCCACCCTCAACCCCTTGCTCAGCAAAGCAATTTCTGTAATTCTGAGGACTTGTCCCTCTAGGTACAAGTGATGCTTTTTGAGATAATCAAATGGCTTACCTGCTTCCCCACCTCCAGTTTTTCTAATTCCTTTGCAGAACTTCGATTCCAGGTGAATTAGAATCAGAATTTAGTTGGCCACAGGATTTCTAAAACAATTAATATCAGCAGTTCCCAGGTAGGGTGGGAGTGAGGAGAATGGTGGCACTTGGGTGCTGAAAAGCAGAAAGACTGGAATGGTTGCTCTGAGGGATTCGTAATCCAAGGAATGAGGATAAAATCAGGATACTTGGTGTTACCAAATGATGGAAATGGTAGAAACCTCTGATTATTGAGGGGCTTAGTTTTCTCTGGAGCCTCTGGTGACTGTAGAACTTTCAGTAGCTAAAGTCTAGATTGAGTTTTGTGGTCTGGATATACTGCTGAGTAAAAATATATCAGAGAGAGACATCAAGGTAATGGCTGCTGTCAGAAAGAATTCTGAGACATGCTTAGAAAATTAAGCTTAACAGTTTGAGGTCCCATCCTGGCGTCTAGGTACTGAAAGTTATAAGAGTCAAAGATTAGTGCTATTCCGACTGAAATCAGGAATTAGTCATTGCTGATAAGAACTCATTGTAACCGAGAAATAGAAAAGAGCATTCTCATGTTAAAAGTTTATTTTAGGAGCTAGAGATAAAGATGATTCTAAATGGCAAAACACTAGACCCTTGATAATTAAAGACAGAAATAGGAGATGCTCACTATCATTGCTATTTTTAACAGTGTTCTAGAAATGTTGGCCAATGCAAAAAGACAAGATATATATATATACACATTGCAAAGGAAAAGAATAAGAAAAAGTGTCCTTTTTTGAAGATGACAAGATGATCAGAAGGTAGCTTTATAAATCAATAGAAAGACTATTGAATCTATTAAGAGATTTCAGTAAATTAATATATTTAACAAAATAAAATTTTGTGTATTATTTGTAAGCCTTAACATATAAAAATCTTTTACAAATGAATAACATACTCAAAGCATGTTAATATCATGCTAATCATAATATCAAAGTAAATAAACATAAACAATACAACTGAGTATATTAGAATCTCCTAAGTAAAAATTGAAATGTAAGTTTAAAAATATGAGATAGCAATATCAATTTGATAAAAGTATTTTTAATATTTTTAATAAATATAAAACACATAGATAATATTTTAAAAGGTAATTTGTCAAAACTCATAGAATATACAACACCAAGAGTGAACACTAGTGTAAACTATGGACTTTGGATGATAGTGATATGTCAATATATTGTCATGAATTTTAACCTATGTACCACTGTGGTGCAGGATGTGTACAGGGGAGGATGTGTGCGGACAAGGGGTACACGGGAACTCTGTGCTTTTGGTCACTTTCTTTAATTGAAATATAGTAGATGTTCAATATTGTGTTAGCTTTAGGTATACTAATTGTGATTTGACATTTGCATACATTATGAAATGAGCACAATGATAAGTCTAGTAGTCATCTGTACTAATACAAAGTTATTACCATTTTATTGACCATATTTTTTATGCTGTGTATTATTTATTTTATAACTGGAGTTTTGTACCTCTTGTTCCCTTTACCTGTTTCTGCCCTGCTCCTCTTCTGGCAACCATCCATTTGTTCTGTATATCTAGGAGTTTGTTTTCATTTTGTTTTGTTTGTTTATTCCTTATATCAATTCATGCAGAAAAAGTATTTGACAAAATTCAACATCTCTTCATGATAAACACTCTCAGCAAACTATGAACAGAAAAGAACTTCCTTAACTTGATAGAAGACATTTACAAAAACCTACAGCCAACATCGTACTTCATGGTGAAAGACTGAATGAATACTTTCCCCTAAATTCAGGAAGAACACAACTTCAGACTTCCACCATATTTGTCAACGATGGATACGTAATACCTTGCTACTCAAAGTGTAGTCCAAGGGTAATACCTGGGAGCATGTTAGAAGAGCAGAATTTCAGGCCAGGTCTAGACCTACTGAGCCAGAATCTGAAGCTTAAGGAGGTCCCCAGGTAGCCCATATGCACATTACAGTTGGAGAAGCCCTTGTGTAGGGTACCAGAACAAAGCCTTGGGTTTCAATCTCATCTCCACTACTGTGCAGCTTTGGGCAAGTCACCTAACCTTTCTGGGTCTCTGATTCCTCAACTATAAAATATAGAAAATGATATCTCCCTTGCCGGGTTGTTATAAAGATAAGTGACCTGGTAAAATCATGCTCCAGATTATGCAAGAAGCCTGGGACATATCTGCCATTTCTTTTATAATAACCATAGCTTTCTAGTGGGTAACAAGATAAGTGCAAAGGTGTAAATAGGCAGAGAGAAAACTAACATTTCCAAAACTGATAGGGAAAAAGCGAAAACAAGAACTCAGGTCTCCTGAGTGCCAGACTACCACCCACTATGTTTGACTTTACTGGGCCCTTATCACAAAGTTCATACTCCCCCTCCCCGCAAGCTGTGTCCTGAATTGCTGAGTTATAAACTCCTAGGCATTATATCACAGTCACAGGTAGCATTGCTCTATGTGTATATACACGTAGTATTGCTGTCATTTCTAAAGGCCAAATCGAGACCTAGGTAGGACATCTCCCCGGTCAATCTACCTTGTCTTTCCCAACTTTAAAAAAGAAAGTTCCCTATTTCAACCTTGATAGCTGCTGGTTTTCAAACTGGCCCCATACACAGAAGGCAAGGAGAGACTGAAGAAAGAGGCAGCCCACTCCAGGTTGGTAGGTGGTTGTTTAAATAGGCAAGGAAACTTACTTACAAGGCTTGTCTTGGGGAGCTGCAAGATGACTAGCTCTCCACATCCACCCACCAGCATCTTAAAAGTTTATATAGAGGCCTTAACAGGGTTCAGTCATATACATAGTCCAGATGGGCTTGACAATACCTTACTCTCTCAAGGCTATGTTCCCACTGTGGGAATGGTGGACACAGTATACATTCCAAGGACAGGGGAGGGAGTGAGGAGTATCTTGGGTTCAGCTTGCTAGCAACCATGTCCTCTCAATGGCCTCCTCCAACAATAGCTTTAAAAGAAAAATGTAAAAATATTTTATCAGAGTGAAAAATGCAAAGTGGCAAGTGGAAAAGACCCATCCTAGAACTCACTTCAGCTTTAAACAGAAATGAGAGGAACAGAAAAATGAATTCCATTGTTCGTATTGGTCAACAGTGAAGAATTAATGAGCATAAGGGTTGGAACAGGGCATCTTACTCTTAATTCCAATATTTTAGGAAACTTAGAGCCATCATGTGCTCCTTCCATCTGATTTATTACCTTCCTGCTGCTGCTATTTTAGCCAGTGTCCCCTTTTTGTCCTTAATGAGGATGTAGCACATTTGGTCACCAGTCATCTTTGCAAAAAGTTCCTGTGCCCTTATTCAATCATCCCTCACCTTTGTCCTCTTCAGCTTTGCTAAATTTTATCTTATGAACAAACCATTTTTCCTGTTGTCTTTCATTCAAACAAGATACCAAATCCATCCCGTTCTCTTTGTATTTGCCTTAAATCTGTTTCATCCTTTGAGCTTCTGAAATTGGTGTTTCTAGAAAGAGCTGTATAGCTCTCATCTGCCTCTCTAACCTCATGTCCTCTTCACCACACTGGGGGATGACCTCCTGCAGGGTCTGACACCAGATCCTGAGCAGTGCCAGTAGCCACCAGGGCCCCTCATCACTACTCAGTACTGTTGTATTGTCCCACACCAATCCCAAACCCTGCCCATCAGACACTGCCCACAGTAACAGGAGAAAAATGAAGACACTACACTGAGTTTTCATAAAACTGCATTTACAGTAAGTTCCCTACATACAAACCTTCAAGTTGCAAAATTTCAAAGATGTAAACATGAGTTCGCATGTCCAGTTACGTAAGTTAGTTCACGTGTCTGGAGTACATTGTCATGGGCATGCATCCTCTACAAGGGGCTGTGTTTTGTATAATTTACTGTACAGTACTGTATAGAGTACAGTAGTACAGTATCTTTATTTCAAGCCCAGGTTGTCTGGAAGCAAATGTAAAAGCAGTGGTATATAGCCGATTGTGTTAGTTGGGTACCTAGGCTAACTTTGACTTACGAACAAATTGAACTTACGAACGTGCTCTCAGAATGTAACTCATTCGTATGTAGGGGACTTGTTGTATTTCCACGGAAACGGTGGCCTTGTATTCTGAGATTACGTGTTTCTCACTTCTGTTTTTTTCTTTTGTTGGAATAGTATAATAACACTGCCCTCCTTTTTAAATGATCTTGCTTTGCAAAACTAAAATATTGCCAACCCTCTGTCAGGCTCTTCATCTTTGCCGTTGTTTCTTTTTTACTACTCTGAAATCTCAGAGTCTGGGTGTAGAGGTTAAGAGCACAAACCTTAACCTCTGTGGTCTGAGCTGGATTAGAATACCTGCTCTGCTTTCTTTTGATGAAGAAACCATAGACAAGTTGCTAAACCTCTCTAAGCTTTTGGTTTATTCATATTACAATGGAGAAAACAGTACCTACGTTTCAAAAAAGAAATAAATAATATATGCCAAGTGCATAACATAGTACCTGGCACAGAGTAACAGATCAGTAAATAGTAAGTATCATTATTATTATGCTTCCTTGAGGGTTATTTGGCCAAACATTTAAAATAAACTCCCATCTGTTGTCAAGGCCCTACTTCCCCTTAGGAGAGGAAGACCAACATGCCATCAACCTCAAAATCTCACCTTTGACTGCAGGTCGGTCCTACAGGACAGGCTTTAGGATAGAGGTAGAGCCAGTGTATTAATCATATATTTTTTCTATATTTTATGACACTTTGGCATCTTGGGGAACCTGTGGACCAGAGGAGGGACTGCTCCTCCCAGGGTTAGCTAATTCCTAGAGGTAGCAAACAATTTGCCTGGGAGTGCAGTGCACCTTTGATATGCAAACCAACAGATCCAACCCTAAACACTTCTTTTAACTAAATCTCAAACACCAAACCAATATTTCCCCTGTTCTAAACCATCCCAGTCCAAGTACCAGACAACTAGAGATCATCCCCATAGCCTAGAGCCCACTGAAATTATTCAAACGAGCCAATCCTAAGGTGCTTACCCCACCCTGCCTTGCCTTTTCCAGAGAAACCAAAATAAAGGCTTGTGGTCATGCTTTCCCCTCACCCCTCTGCCTCCTGGCTGACCCGGTCGCTTCCCCATGTGGCCGTGTATGCCATGCTTCCGGTTTCTAGGCAACTGGAAGTAAAAGCTTCTTCTTTCATGGCAGTTGTCTCCTGATCTGTTGGCCTCATCACATCTGACTAAATCAAATTCAGGGTGCATTTTAATGTAGTCAGCAAATCTGACCTGTCTCAGATGATTTTTTTGGCTGAATACCCCCCTTAAACTTAAATATACCAAAATGTCACCATCAGTGTAAATATATTCCTCAATGATAAACACCTCCCCACCTCCACTCCAAATCCACATGGTACTAGATGTGAATATCCAGAATGACTAGAGAGTACTTGGTTTCCTAAGGGTAACTTCCAAGATGTAGTATCATCCACATGGAAAGTTGGGCCAGGTCCAGACCCACCTCTGAATTGCAATGACAGGGTATTCACTTCAGATAATTTTTGAAGACTAGGTTTCAATTATCTTACAATTGTCCTTTATTTCCTTGGAGTCAATGGCAATGCAGAACAAGCGGCCTACAAAGGATTAAGAAACTTAGCCACTGTTTTAAATAGAAGCTAAAATGGGGCAAAAATTGTGTTTTGCTTGTTTCCTGGGAAGAAACTCATTTCTTATTTATTTACTTTCTATACTTTGATGGTGTTAGAGGTCCCTTTCAGATCTTAAGTTATATGACTTTATGACTATTACCATCATTTTATTTTCTCACCACTTTGGATCTAGTTCACTGAGATATCACCAAGAGGTATGAACTGTTATTGTTAACAGGTAAAACTGAGCACAATATGTATATTTGTTCCATACAAGAAATAACTCTGTGAAAAAGTTCAAAAATGCAGGGCTGAGTTTCTTCCTATACCACTGACTCCCCTAGAAAAAGTCTTTTGGCCAAAATGAAAGTTATTCGTGATCACCTAAGAAATTGCTCACCTTCCTGAGTCTCTAATCCCCCACCCACCACAGCCATTGAGGGTGGTAAATGGAGCACAGAATTTTAGTGGTTCTGAATCCCTCATGTTCTTGATCCATTCTGGACATTGACCAGAATAACCTGCTAGGAGACCCCAATAAAAAAACTGCCTAGGGCTTCTCTGGTGGCGCAGTGGTTGAGAGTCCGCCTGCCGTTGCAGGGGACACGGGTTCGTGCCCCGGTCCGGGAAGATCCCACACGCCGCGAGGAGCGGCTGGGCCCGTGAGCCATGGCCGCTGAGCCTGCGCGTCCGGAGCCTGTGCTCCATAGCGGGAGAGGCCGCAACAGCAAGAGGCCCGCGTACCACCAAAAAAAAAAAAAAAAAAAAAAAATGCCTTGACAAACCCTTTGCCTTTCCCTTCATTTGTAACTGAGGTGGAGCTTGTCAATAAAGCTTTCCAAAGGTCCTTCACCACAATATTCTTAGACAAGTATTTACATTCTTTCCTCCTCCCCCATCAAAAGCAAGACCATTTTTGCTACCTTAAAGAAATGAACAGGGGTAGAAGGCCATTGGAAGCAGACCTTAGCTTTTCTATCCTGGTATGAGTTTGAAAGATATCCACTCTCACAGAAATACATCCTGGACAATGCAAACATGCCCCACTTCTTCCTCCTGCTGTAGCTCTTGTGATGTGATCTAAAGGAATTTCTAAAATGAGGTCCTGAAGTCCTTTTGCTGGGCAAAATGTCTGTTGGGCATTCCGTGCCTTATTTCTTTCTCTTTTTTGGTAACAAATGAAATAAATTACTGCACTCGGGCCCAGTTTTTTTCCCAAACATTCATTGTTCTTATTGGTTTCCTATGCTTGTGTTGACATTTATGAAAATGAGCCTTTGTAGACTCCTGTTGTGACTGCCTGGAGGGGTGGGATAGGGAGGGGAGGGTGGGAGGGAGGGAGACGCAAGAGGGAAGAGATATGGGAACATATGTATATGTATAACTGATTCACTTTGTTATAAAGCAGAAACTAACACACCATTGTAAAGCAATTATACCCCAATAAAGATGTTTAAAAAAAAAATAGTAAAGTAAAACAGCTACACTACCACATGCCTTGTCTTCAGCTTGTCAGTCACCCTCACCGTCTCCCACTGCATACACAGTCACCAAATACTCAAGTAGTTCTTTTCTCTCCTTGTAATATTTACTTTATTTAACCTCAAAACGTATGCAAATAAAGATTAATTGTGCCCAGACTACGTAGATCATTTTTGAATTAGCAGAGTTCACTGTACTTAGAGAATATGGTGATTAAATAGGACAGCGAAATGGCTAATCCATCATAAAATTTATAAGTTCCTCACCTCCCAAAATTTCAACTTAAGGTGCTTTTATTCATCTGAACAGTTCAGCCCTGCAGTAAAGAAGGCAACTAATGTGAGCTAAAGCCCCATATTTGCATTAGCATCGGTCAATAGAAGAAAACAACATAACCTATTTTTAATTACATTCAAGGTGTTCGTCCTATTAACCTGAAAATTAAACATGCAAAAATGAATTCCACTGGTGGAATATTACTTTCTAGCATGTTAGAAAAAGAAATAAAATCACTCTGGATATAAAGCAATGTGTGGCGAATCCTTCTTACAAACTCTTGCATGGTGGTTTCCCGGGAAACGAAAACTCTGCAGATGTACAAACTAAAATGCAGATGTGTGCATTTCAAAGAACTAAATCCAGTTTTTATTCCTAATGAAGCCAACTCATTTTCTGAGTTTACACAAAATGCCGTGTCCCTCTAAATTGGAATAAAAATCTGGTCTCCTAAGCATGAACAATAATGTTGTTTGAAAATTAACATTTATTCAATCAAATTTGATTTTTAAACCCGTATAATATATGATCTTCATAGACTGGCAAATAGTAAACCACTAGGTAACCTTGTTCTTTGGTTTCTCACCAGGGGCCCTGCTGAATCATTGCCTTACAGGTTGTGTGCCAACTATGGAACAAACACAAATGTATATTTCCTTTCCAAATGCCTCACTTCTGCCAGGAAACTAACAGATGCACCAACAAATGTTGCAAGTCTGCCTATTAAACGGGGAGCTCATTGAATTTCTATTGCATTTCTCCAGCACAAGTGCATTTGGGGCAAAGAAAGAAATTAAAATGAAGTCAGGTGTCATTCAAGAAAATTACAGTCCCATGGAGGATAGTTTTGAGTTGCAGCTTTGAGTTGCCATGCTGTGCCTTTCACAGCTGCCTACAGTTCTTGTCATTAATAATCAGTAAATAAGATCTGCAAGTGGGCCTGGAAGGCACCCCAAGCCAAGAAGACGGTAGTTAGGGCTTCTGTCTCTAAGATGGGTGGCCAGGCTCATTTGCACTACCCAGCTTATGTTTCCACACAAAAGTGCAACCCTACTTAGCATAGCTTCAGGGAAGCTGCCACAATATAGGGAATGCTAATTACTGTAACCAACTGGCAACTATGCATCCAAAATTAAATGGCCTGTGACTGAGCAGATGAACAACTTTTATGGCCCAAAGATCAGGGAACAGGGATAGTTTGTTAAATTAACTGACAGCATCTTTGGTCTAAGTAGGTGAGTTGAAGTCATTTGAAAGCCGTGTTTGCATGCAGTTACACACCAGAGTCTCTCCTGTGTAAGTACAGTTCCCCCTGCAGTTTTATGTGGGAGTATGGCTACATTTAGGACATAAAATTCAAAAAGTTCCCCAGTTCAGTTCATAAATGACCAGGAGATGCTATTCTGAATTCCTATGGGATTGATTTTTCACACACAAAAGTTTGATCATCTTTAAATTCACCTGAAACGAATTCAAATCGTTGCATAGAGAGGTTTTTAGTAAACCTATAGAACCCTGCATGAACAAAAGCTTTTAACTTCTAATTTCCAACATTGATCACACTTAGAAACCAAGCCATTTCACTCGCATATCACAAGTTGCTGTTATTATAAGTTCATTCCCAACTGTTAATGCAAATCTAAGTCTTCCTGAAAAACAAATAATACAGAGATGAGAGCATACATAGCCTCTAAAATTTCCAAAACATTCATTTTAGTAAACACTTTTCATATCACAATTTAAGCCATTATTTCTGCCTCTTCTACTACAGGATTTCTCAGCTTTGTCACCACTGACATTTTGAACTGGATAGTTATTTGTTCCTTGAGGTGGGAGAGTAGGGGGCAGAGGGAATGGTGCTAGAAGGACTGTCCCCGTGCCTTGTAAGATATTTATCAGCATCCTCAACTTCTACCCACTAGATACCAGTAGCAACACCTCCTCCCAAGTTGTGACAATGAAAAATACCTTCTGGCACTGCCAAATAAACTCTGGAGAATAAAATCCTCCCCCCAGTTGAAAATCATTGGCCAAGAGTTGAACAAATATTTATTGAATCATTATACCAGACTCTGTGCAAAGTGAGGGATGGGGTTAGGGTGAGGCTGAGAAATAACCTGTGTCAAATCATAACACAGTTGTGACCTGGAGGAGAGGGTAGTTCAACAAGGGAGACAGGCACATGAACAGAACGTTTCAACAATATACGATGAAGCATAACTTAGAGTGTGTACAGGGTGCTCTGGGAATAGAGGAGAGGTGAATAACTCCTGAAGGTTCTGATGAGATTTACTGGAGGAGTGTGAGTTGGGGCTTGAAGAATGGGTTAAAGTTGGCCAAATGAAGAAAGATGGAAAAAGCATACTTCAGAGGGCACTCCACGGCCAAAGACACAGAGGTGTGAACCAGCAGGGTGTGTGTGAAGCACTGTATCCATTTCTAAGCAGTTCTATCCGTGGATACCACAGTTTTTAAAAGCACATTAAAAAAAAAAAAAAAAAAAGGCAAGAACACTGAGAGGTAAGAGTGGAGTATGACATTTTTTTTTTTTAAAGATGTTGGGGGTAGGATTTAATTAATTAATTTATTTATTTTTGCTGTGTTGGGTCTTCGTTTCTGTGCGAGGGCTTTCTCTAGTTGCGGCAAGCGGGGGCCACTCTTCATCGTGGTGTGCGGGCCTCTCACTATCACGGCCTCTGTTTTTGCAGAGCACAGGCTCCAGATGCACAGGCTCAGTAGTTGTGGCTCACGGGCCCAGTTGCTCCACGGCATGCGGGATCCTCCCAGAACAGGGCTCGAACCCGTGACCCCTGCATTAGCAGGCAGACTCTTAACCACTGCGCCACCAGGGAAGCCCTGACATGTTTTTTGATGTTACAAGAAAGTTCTTTCTAATCATTAATTCAATAAATATTCATTTACTATCAAAGATATATATGAGACTCCTTGCCATCTAGATGCTCACCATTTGGTGAGATGTGAGAAGTACGACTCAGATATGTTCTAAATTGCAGACTAAAATACAACCCTCTGTGTTACTCCAGCCTCTAGAATCTTCTCTTCATATATTGAATTTCACCAGGAAATATTAAAGTTGCCAGATTTCTATGACAGTCTTATGGGAGAACGTGAAGAAGGTGAAGACATACAGCCTACAGGAAACTTACAATTTGGTTAAGAAGATAAAACTCACGAAAAGATAATGAATCACACAAATTATGAAAAATGCCAAAGAGGAGGTACAGACTCTTAGAGTAGCAGAAGAGGCAGGAAAATGGTAGCTCTCTGTGGGCAGGCGAGAACTTGAGAAAGACATGGAATTTATTCTGATCTTAAAAAATGAGTAGTATTAAAATCATAGAAAGGGGAAAACATTTGAGACAAAGGGGGCAAAATGGCAAGTACAGTGAAACAGATGTTGGTCCATGCCTAGCATTGTAATGATAGTGAGGAAACCTACCTAGGCAGGCAAAGCAATGAGTTCCTACAGAAAGGAAGAATTAAAAGTAGACAGTAGCAAGATGTGGAGAACCTTCAAGCTAAAGAGTTGGGGTATGGGATGGGCATGAGGTTAGACAGTATTTATGCCTACCATTGAAAGATGGATAGAATGATGATAATACTTAGGGGGAAATACATAGACAGTGGCAAGGAGGTGGGGAAAAGTGTATATCCAATATGGCACAAAGTTCCATTGGCAGGACTTCCCTGGTGGCACAGTGGTTAAGAATCTGACTGCCAATACGGGGTACACAGGTTTGAGCCCTGATCCGGGAAGATCCCACATGCCGCAGAGCAACTAAACCTGTGTGCCACAACTACTGAGCTCAACTACTGAAGCCCAGATGCCTAGAGCCCGTGCTCCACAACAAGAGAAGCCACCACAATGAGAAGCCCGCGTACCGCAACGAAGAGTAGCCCCAGCTCACCGCAACTAGAGAAAGCCTGCGCACAGCAACGAAGACCCAACGCAGCCAAAAATAAATCAATTAAAATAAATAAATTTTAAAAATAAATTCTAAAGTTTAAAAAAAAAAGTTTCATTGGCTTTGGGTGGTCTCATGCGGTGGATGAAGGGATATATTGTTTGCCTGCAGTCTTTTTGTATTTCATGAACACCGTTTCTGTTTTAGCATTGTGCTAACATAGTGATTCCCATAAACAATTACAAGAAAGTTTGTATTTTGTTAGGAAAATATTAAAAAGCCATGTTTTTTTATAAGCGTCATACCTCTGCAACCAAATGCCAAACCTCTAGGAAATGACTTCTGCCATTCTTCTCCACTCCTTCTGACTTCAATAAAATGACATCCACTTTTCTCAGCCCCACAGAATAGGCAGCAAATGCCTCCCAACCACAGAAGTCTCTGCCCCACGCCCCTTAGGGACTCTGCTGCCTGCAGCCAATAGACTTAGGTGCATTCCTGGCTAGAGCAGGT
>NW_006793856.1:1918704-1946297 GCF_000442215.2 Lipotes vexillifer | reverse complement strand
TTCCTGCCTAGAGCAGGTAATAATCAGTTAGCATCCTGCAAGTTAACACCTTCTCTCCCAGAGGCAGGTGTGGGGATCTCTTCCTGTTTTCCTTATACTTTCTTTGGAAGCACATAATTTTGATTGTAAAAGGCATGAGATTGGATATAAATTCTGCCTTCCTGTGACCCTTTCCCCCCAGCACAGAGACCACTATTCATAGTCTATGACTGACCAAACATACAAGAAAAGACATTTCTGCCCACAGTTCTCAAATTTGGATGTAAATGAGAGAATCACATGGAGAACTGCAGCCTAGAAATTCTGATTCGGTAAGTATGGGGTTGGAAACAAATAACTGCTCTTAGCTGGTTCTGATTTTTAGAAAGTTTTTAGAGGAACATGAAATGTGTTTTTTAAAGGGTATTACAGATATCTTTCTGGAAGTAAGGCCATTGTTCTTAGCCTTGACTTTCTATCCTCTTGAAGTAAATAAATAAGTAAACAAATAAATAAATAAGAGAAAAAGCAAACTTGTTGCCTCTGAAGTGTTTGGGTATGACAAAAATGTAGCAGGAATAGTCAATAGTTTAAAGTCACTCGAGGTGTCCTTTAAGGAAATCTATCAGCACAAGTCACAGGCTCAGAATCAAACCTTTCCATCTCACATAAATCATACTTTTCAAGGGATGCAAGGGACTCTGAGAAGACACTTGTCAAGGAACCTGCTTTCATTGAAAAGAAGAGAAACTCCTTTGAAATCCTTTCGGTGGATTGAATGCCAGTTGTGGTTGGACTTAAGATCTGTTGATAGTTCCCCAAAAACCCACACCTCACCTGATCCTTTACTCTCTCTCTCTATTCTTTGCCACAGCAACTATGCAATCACAATTAGATAGAAAGAGGAACGCCTGGACTAAAGTTGGGAACGACATTTGACACGGCCCTGCTCAAACAGCAGCCAAGGTGGGCCAGAAGAGTCTGCCCCTTCCCCTGGACTTGAAAGAATCAAAGAGATGGGGGAAAGAGAAAGCAAAACCTTTATCAAAATTAAAAACTTTTGCTATTAAAAGATACTCTTAAGGAAATAAAAAGAGAAGCCGCAAACTGGGAAAAAATATTTGCAAAGCATGTATCTGACCACAGGTTTGTATCTAGAATATATAAAGAATTCTTAAAACTAAAAACGAAGTCAAGCATCCAGTTTCAAAAATGGGCCAAAGATTTGAGCAAAGAAGAAAAATGACGGCAAAAAAGCACATGAAAATATCCTTTAGGGAAATGTGAATTAATACCATAAGAGACACCACTGCACACCTATTAGAATGACTAAACTTATAAAAGCCTAACCATACCAACTGTTGGAGAAGATGTGGAGCAACTGGAATTCCCATGTGCTGCTGGGGGGAGTGTAAAATGATGAGCGACCTTGGACAACATTTTGCCAATTTCTGAAACACAAACACACAATCTAAAGTCTGACAATTGCAGGAGAGTTTCTACGTAGATAGCAATGGCGTATAAGACCTAAGAAACTCCAAATGGAGCCTCCTGATCTCCATTTGAAGCAAGGATAATCTGCTGGCATTTTTCCTCCCTGGGCAAGGGAAACACAGTAAGTCAACCAGCAGAAAGAAGCCTGTCTTTGAATGTGTGTCTCAGGTCTGGCCTGTGAGTCCTACTGCCCCAGTGCTTAGCCTTGCATATTTCATGTCACTTCTGGTACTGAGCACACCTGTCGCTAGCAGCAGCATGTCAGCGGGGGCTGTCAGTGGCAGCTGTTTCCCAGCTGTTTACAGCAGAGCTACATTGCTTCAGGCTGAGCTTCTGTGCTTTGTCCAGCCACCTGGTCTGATTTCTTCCACCTATCCTCTATAAATCTAATGATGATTGTTTAAGTTTTGATGCTATTGGGAATAACATAAAGGTTGATATTCTCTTTAAGAGCTGAACTACAGTTTTGTGACCCCAAAGTGGTACTAAACATTCCTCTTGGCCTAAACTTGTCATAAGATTAGGTCATGCAGCCCAGGAGGCATATCTGGCCCCTGACTCTGCATTTCTGGATTGATTTCAGAGCTTTCTGAACCCTTGGATTCACTCTGGGGGCACTCCTGTTTAGTATTCACTTTGCTGTTTAAAGAGCATATGGCTTTCTCTTCCTCAAAGAACAGCGAGTGCCCTGATGAGAGTGAATGCTATAATCTCACTCATTTTCATCCTCATCTACCAAGGCTTCCCTTAGCAAATTCGGCCATTCTTCTAAGTCCAGACCAAGTCATTCTTGCTCCAGGAACTCTTTCAATATTCTAGCCTATAGAGATTCATCTCTCTCATTCCTGGCTACATTCAGAACATATAATATTCTGCCTTTTTATTCCACAATCCAATCCACTTTATACACTGTTGATAGGTTGGATTTTCTGAAGCCTATCTCTGATCACACACTCCCTTACTCAGAAATTTCCATTGGCTCCCAAGAGCTTACAAAGCAAAGTCCAAAGTCCTGGGACCCTCGACCACTGGCCTCAACCCATCTGACTGGTCTCTCTACGGCTGCCCTTACCCAGTTTGTTTATGCTCCAGCTAAACTGAACTGTCAGCTGTTTCTTAATGCTTTTCTATTTCCATAACTTAGTTTATGCTATCACTTCCACCTAGAACACCCTTTCCCCTACTCCATATGTCTATATATGACAAGCCCAAATGATGTTTTTCTAGGAAGTCTTCTTTTTAACCCACTTAAAATAATCTTTCCCACCACCCAATTCCTATTATTGCATAGTTGAATCTCTCTTAAGACTCTTGCCATTTTATTCCTTTTTAAGAGTTATTTGTGTATAAGTGTTCTCCCCCCACTGAACTATGAGTGCTTTGAGAACATGCAGGGTCCATATTCCATTTACCGTTGCTCATAGTGTCTTGAGTATAGTAAGAGGTTAATAAACAATTCTTTCCAAGACAAGATCAATCTTGTCCTCCAAAGACAGCTGGGCCAGATTTTGTGAGAAGAGAGGAATCTAAATGTTTGCCTCCATATTTGCTAGTTCTGTGTCCTAGGGTAAGCCACTTAGCCTCAGTTTCCACAAACGTAAAAGTTAAGTGATGACATCTTTCCAATCTGCTCACTGAGCCATTATGATGAGCTAATCAGATGATGCATTTGAAAACCGCAAAATCCTGCACAAGGCTTACAGTCCCCAAAGTCAGCATCTGGCATATGCTTTCGGAATGCATACATTTTTATACACTGCATCAAAAAGTTTTAGACACATAGAACCAGTAACTCAGTAACATCTCATCTAGTACCTGTAAGGCCCAAGAAGCTTGGGACTTTGCCCCTAAATAGTGTCAGAGACACAACTCTTGAGTCTTGTGTTATTTCCATTAAGCCATGTATAGAAGGCACTCAGAAACATCTGCTGAACCAAATAGATTCTATGACATTTTTACTTAAAGTTCAAAAGTCACCATAGATTGAGGTTCCCTGTGGAATGTACATGGCTGAGAAAACAACATTGAAGCAGTGGTTAAAGCTCACACGCTACATCCCACCCCACAGTTACTCTCCTACTTTGAGCAAGGTCTCCAAACCTCTCTGAGCCTCCGCCAGAGGGTAATCTCTAAGAGGGTGGGGACTTTGTGTCTATTTTATTCATTGCTGTGGACTTAAACCTAGATGAGTGCCTGGCACATAGTATGAGTTCAATGCGCATTTGTTCAATGAATGAATGCACCTCAGTTTTCTCAAAAGTGAAATAGTAACAATCTCATAGGGTTGTCCTGAGAATTAAATGAACGGAAGCACTTAAAGCTCTTGACGGTGACTGGAATCCAGTAAGTAGAATCCAGTAAGCTGGCCATTATTACCATCCTGAAAACAAATCTCTCATCATCCCTACCAATTTGGGGCTGGGGTTAAGGAGAGGGCTCCAAAGAATGGGTGCTCTAACCTGAACACCAAATCTCTGTTACCATGGATTGCAAATCTAAAACAAATTAGGAAGCACATTCTGGTAAATGTTGGTTGCCTATATCAAACCAAGCATTATCACTGAAGATCAGAACTTGGAACAACTACAGACAGAGAGCTAGAGAACAAAAACTTGAGAACTAAGCCCTAAACTAGAGAACAAAAGGGTTTGCTGACACCGAATGATAAAATTATGTGTCAACTTTTTCATAAAACAAAGAAACACCCTTTTCCAACCAAATGCCTCAAAAATTTAATGTAGAAGCAAAATAAGGCAGTAGTAGGGCATCTAGGTTATATTCTTTTTATATTAAAGGGATGTTTTATTAAATGCCACATTTGCAGCCACTGTTGAAGACTGGTTATGAAATTAAACTTGTTAACACCCTTTTTCACAAATACTCACACCTAAGCAAATTAAAGGACAGTTAATTAGCTATTTAGGTCAAATGAGAGCAACAATATATAACACAGAAGGATAACCAATATTTAAATAATATAATAAAATATAATTAACAAGAATATTGACCTAGGCATAATTTAACATACCCTTGAGGATCCCAGAGGCACCTCAGTATTCTTCAGAGTCACAGAAACATCATTAAGAATTTCAATTATAACTGTGTAGTATTGATACTGATTACCTGAGCTTTCTGTTCATCTGAATTCAGTATGGGAGTTGCTAGTTCTATAGGTGTATGAAGGGAAGTGTGTATGGGGGCAGAGGTGTGTATATACATACAGCATACACACAACGTTAATAGAGAATGTATATATTTCCGTCCTGCCTTGCTTTCCTCCATGTTCCCCTAAAAAGCACACAGTATTCTAATAAAACATTCTCACCAGTTTACAAAAGGGCTTTAGGCAGTAATTTAAATTTTTTCCACTTAGCATGTGCTTTGACTCCTAAACGCTTGTGCTTTTGTACTTTTAAAAGTTTATTTTTAAAACAATGAGGTTTCATCCCTTGTGGATCTTCCAAATAACGGTTAAAATGCCAAAATAATGACAGATCCATTCAAACATCAATGAATTTAAAATTTATTTTTAACTGTATCCTGTTATCATTCAACAAGACTGACTTTTCTGGTGATTACCTGTCCACTATCCACTGACTACATTGGTCTCTCGTATCTATGTGAACATTCTAAAACAGACCTTTCCTAGTTCATTAATCTTTTACATACAGATTTTAAATCAAAAGGTGAGAGTCCTTCATGGAGAGGTTTGCATATTGAAGTGCTCCAAGATATATTCTGTTCTTCCAAAATAAATTCGTGCAACAACAATTTTTTAAAAACCTGATTTTAATTACGTCATCTTTTCCCACAACTAATTTCTTTCTGACAAATATAAACCTAAGAGTTTGGAAAGTGTTCATTCTGCCAGGCAGAGAGTACCTATGCTAAGACCACAATGCTGAATCTTGAGCGAAATTAGAAAATTCAGTAGTTGCTCGTATTCCACTCCTTACCTTGTTGTCCAAGCTAGAAATCCTGGTATAACCCTTTTTATGGAAGACAAGTTCATGTGCCTGATGCACAGTGAGGCCAAACAAACCGAAACGTTGGAGTTTGGAGCAGAGAAAGGTTTATCGCTGGGCCATGCAAGGAGAATGAGAATGGGGGCTCATGCTCAGAAAACCCTGACACTCCTCCAAGGGTTTCAGCAAAGCATCTTTATAGGTCAGGTGAGGGAAGGGCATCGCAGGGTAGGTGATCAGCTCGCGCACAATTCTCTGATTGGTTGATGGTGAAGTAACAGGGCAGTCAACATTATATCAATCTTTGGGTGCCAGAAGGTCAGGGGAGGGGTGGCTACGTGCTCATGTTCCTCATGTAGTTAACTTCTTCCATTTGGTGGTGGTTTTTAGCATCTGAAAAACTCAGGAGATATGCACGAGATACTATTATCTGGGTACTTCAGAAAGGAGATTTAAAAAAAAAAAGAATTGTTCTTTTAAAAAGAAAGAGGAGCTACAGCAGAGGATATGGGGGCGGGGTCTGTCCCGGTAAGTCCCCTGAGGATCCTGCTCGGTTACACTCTGATGTCACTTTCCCCACCCAAGCTCTAGAGCGCAGGCTCAGTAGTTGTGGTGCACGGGCTTAGTTGCTCCTTGACATGTGGGATCTTCCCAGACCAGGGCTCCACCCGTGTCCGCTGCACTAGCAGGCGGATTTCTAACCACTGTGCCACCAGGGAAGTCTGATCAAGTCTTAAATGTATCTATACCCCCAGAGTGATTCAAGCTCCTTGAGGGCAGACACCATGTCTCACCCAACTTAATACCTTGCAGGTATAATACATGTTTTCTGGAACACAATGCATCCTTGACAAGTGATCATTAAATGAACAGCCACTGAAACACAAGACAGAAAATCTATTTATGGCGTTTAGAAGCTATGTAGTTTTGCTACCTCTCTGAACCTCAATTTTCTAACTATAAAAAAGGAAGAAGGGTAGGCTGTCTATCAGGGTTGTTGTAAGGAGCACATTGGACACATTCCAGAAATGTCTGCAGCTCTGCCAGAGTTACGTGCCTGAGAAGGAAATTTTGGTGAAAGTTGGAACATTTTCTTTTGCTACTCCTCAGTTTTTTGCAAAGCTACAGCAATGCAATTGAAGCTATTTCTTATTTACTTAGAGATTATTTCTTGAAAACATATAGTGTTTAAGGATACTTTGGCGGAGGGGTAAGAAGAGGAGGGAATGGGAACAAGGAGGGAAAGTGTCCATCAAAGCCCCTTTAAGTTGCTAAACTACCTACTTGCTTAGGGTGTGGCCGGGGGAGGATGAGAAGGTTCATTTATCAGATGACTCAAATTTTGACTTTTAACGTTATCTCAAAGAGAATCTAAAGACTTCATTGTAGACACACTGAGGATATTAAAAGGAGGCATCCATCATTCAGCCTATGCTTTGTTACGGTCCGGGACCCACACGCCTGGAGTCAAGTTCCCCGGTAAATGCGACCCGTGTCCCAACCAAGGACACCCAAGAATCACCAACACCAAGCAGAAAGATTAGCAAAGGATTTATACAAGTACAAGTATAGAAGCTTACACAAACTGTCCGGACAGGGTCCCACTCGGAGAGAAGTGAGTGAGACCCCGACTAACAGTCGGGCGAGGCCTTTATACCCTTCACAGGACGGGAAGTTCCCAGGGAGGAGGGAGCTGTTTAATTTTGAATCAGCCAATCAGGAACCCGGTTCTTCCCGCCCCAAGCAAGCAAGCAAGCAAGTTTCTTACAGAAGCCAAAATGTGCTGTTAGCCCTGAAGCTGTTCTTCCGTTTCTTTTGTCACAGCTTGTATATCAAGATAATAGTTCTCAAATTTTTAGTATAAACCATAGTTAGAAATCTATTCTGTATCTCAAGTCAGCACAGAATAATACCACTATCACATACAAAGCATTGTGTATTTGTGTTCTGTTCTCTTCTATTAAAAGTTTCTTAACGTGTTAGCTGCAACCAGGACAGATGGAGGTGAAGGTGATAGGATGGGAAAAGTGGAAAAAAATCAGTATACATTGCTGAGGGCTTGCAGTCTAGAAGTGGGGCAAACAGAAATCCCAGGTAAAAATTTTCAGCCAATTCATCCTGGTTTGTGGGGAGAGAGGGTGAAGGAGATTTTTATACCTTGGTTTCCCCGTTTTTTACTCACTAAATGATTTCATGACCCACTAATGGGGATGTGACCCATGGATTGAAAACAAAGACAAACCAAACTTTTACAAGCTATAACACTGCCTTTAGTGCCAAGAATTAAAATTCTAGGATAAATCCTATTTAGGGCAATGTGAAAGTAATTATATTTCATGGTATTTCGCCCTGAAGTATTTTGTGTATTTTGTGCTCAAGGAATTAATCTGTTAAATATCAATATTCAAAATATAACACATTATTTGTGATAACTATTTTGACACTTTTTCATTTTTTAATATACTGAGGAGTCTTAAAAATAAATAAAAGACAAAAAGTTAAGGGTCCCAGCCTCTTGACCTCCTAAAGGTATTTCTTATACCTGTAGGTGATAAAGTATTTCCCCCAATGCCTTTAAACAAAGAAAGTCACCCTCTGAAAGTTAAATGTGCACATCTGACGTATCTTTCAGTAGGTAGACAGCATCTGAGGCCCACAGGAGCAGAGGTTGGCTGCAGCTAATCAGTAGGAATGGCACATCAACAGAACAAATAAGTCACCAAAGGAGGACAGTGGGGAGACACCGAGGCACAGAGACCCATTGACAGTATCTGTGTGTCCAATCCTCTCTAGTAAAGAGAGGCTCTGATTCCAAAGATCAGAGAGAAATTTTCTGGGAGATTATCTCCCCAGGATTCCATAGGTGGGAACCATGTCCCTCCAGACTCTCCACGTTCCTTTGTTCTGAAGCAATGATCACTAAATGAAAGATACAAGTCATTGGAAAGGGATTTGTCTCTTTGTAATTTCATGACTTTGCACTCTTCTTTATGTATGTGTCCATGAATTTGATTAAGGTGAGTCTGATAAGTACTGACTGACCAGACATATCCTAGTTTCGGGACTTTTCAAGGCTGAGACCAGAACCCTGAGGCAAGTTGAGTTTAGCAAGATCGTGCGGCTTGTGTAGCCTCGTGACAGACAGTTCACAGTGTTCCCCATCCAGTCCACAGATCTCTCGGGTGTCCTACTGGCCCCTTGGCATTCCTCAGCCATTTAAGTCCTCCCTAGAACCATATAGAGGAATTTCTATAATTGATAGTTATTTTTATGTTGTAATTATGTTAAACAAGTAGATCCAGTATTTCAGACTTTTTTAAAGACCTGAAAGATTCTTCAGAGGTTATTTAGCCCAACAGTTTTCAGATGCGGATGAGAGAACCAAGGCCCACAGAGGTGTACATATTCCACTGTGTCACACAGGCAGGTGAGGGCAGTGCCAGGGTTAGCATCCACTCCTTGATGTCAGGCATCTCTGAATCATCTTGAGGGCAGTTGTCTCTGAATTACTGTGAATTAAATGTGTAGGCAATAATCTTCTGATAAAATGTGTTTAGGTTAGTCCCAAGGCGGGGGCAAGAAAGAGAATATATCAAGAGAGGTAGGATATTTCATTGAAAACAAGAAAAAGCCCCACATCTAACACAACCATATAGAACCTGGGACAGGGGAAGAGGGATGAACTTCATGTTGAAAAAAGCCCCTCAGTTCTCTCTTAATCTTCCCCTTCTCTTTCTTTCCCCTCCTCTCCCCTCCCCTTCCCTCCCTCCCTCCTTCCTTCCTATTGTTGTTACTTAAATCCAGTGGTTTCTTCATAGAATAATTAGGAGTTTGTTCATGAAGCAAGGAATAGATACACAGATAAGTAAACAGATGTGTCCATGTATGCATACAAGCGTGCACACACGCACACACACACACTTCTCTTATTTTCTTTAAAGATAGACATATTGTCACAGATTGGGTTTTCTGGGAAGAAGACACTAAGACAGAGTTGAATGTGCAGGAGTTTTGTCAGCAAGCACCCCTATGATCAACACCCACAGAAGGAGGGGAAGGAAATAGGATTGGTTGGGCAAAGGAAGAAATGAGGCTGGGATGCAGGCCAATGGACACCTCACCAGGTTGCACAGGGAGCTCCAGAGCTCAATTGGCTTGAAATGGTCAGGCTTTTATACCCCTACCTCCATCAGTTACCAGATGTGGATGAGCCTAGGAAGGATACAGCCCAACTGAGTCAAACCCCAAAGGGGCTGAGGGCCGAAGGATATCTGCTGACAATACTCCCAACAGCTGGGGCCCCAAGCTCCCCTTGAAAGGGAGGACTGCATGGTTTAGCTCTGTGTCCAGCATGCATGTATTCCCAAGAAAAGGCCAGCCTGAGCTGTATGTACAGACACAGGCACCACATGGAGTCTCACACAGAGTGAGCACTTAGAGGGAAAGGCTGTTGTGTTAGTGAGGATAGGCTAGGATCTGCAGCTACGAAAAAAAAGCCAGTCCGAAGTCTCAGTGGCTTATAACCACAAAGACTCATTTCTAGCTCATGTTTCAAGCCTGTTGCATGTGGTCTGAGGCTGTGATCTATGTTGTCTTCACTGCAGTAACCAGGCTGAGCGAGCAGCTGCCACCTAAAGATTCCCAGTCCCCACGGCAGAAGAAAGAGAGGCGTGAGGAAGCGAGTGTGAGCCCTTTCAGCTGCAGGTTGCAAGAGAGCTATGTTACTTCTGCTCATGTTTCACTGACCAACGAAAGCACCTGATCACACCCAACTTCAGTGGGATTCTAAAATATAACACTCTTCCAGGAAGGGGAGGGCAAGCTGATGTTGGTGAACGGTAATACGACTTACCACAGTTACGTTAATCTCAAGGAACACTCTAGCGAGACTAAGAACAATTCTACAAATCACCATTTAAGTTCAAGAAGTACAGAAATGGTGTGTGTGATCATTAAAAGTCTGTAACTGCAGAGACGGAGGAAAGAGATTTGTGTGAGGCTCCTGAGGATGGCAGCCATGAGAGCTGGATCTGGACACAATAGGTTTTCAGTATATTTCTATGAAATTGAATTGAATTTAGGTTTTCATGTGGGTTTCTTTTGAATTTAGTTCATCATCAAGATAACCTAGGTAGCACATCCACTAAAATACATGGCATAATGATGCACGCTTTGAAGAATTTTTTTAATGTTAAAACTTTCGAGGTTATAAAAGTAATATTTTTTACAATTAAATAAAGCATAAATAAGAAAAAATCAGAAAACAATCTAAATCAGTATAAGTAAGAAAAACATATAAATAAATATGAGTAAGAAAAAAAATGTGTCTTAGTTAAGGTTGCCATAACAAAATATTATAGACGAGGTCACTTAAACAACAGAAATTTATTTTCTCAGAGTTCTGAGACTGGAAGTTCCAGATCAGGGTGCCAACCCTAGTTGGGTTCTAGTGAGAGTTCTCTTCCTGGCTTGCAGACAGCCTCTGTTTTGCTGTATCTCCACTTGGGGGCTGTGAGTGGTAAGAGAGAGTTGGTGGTGGGGGGTAGATCTTCCTATTCTTACAAGGCCACCGTCCTATTGGATTAGGGCCCTACCTTTATTACCTCATTTAACCTTAATTACCTCTGAAAGACCCCGTCTCCAGGTACAGTCATATTAAGGGTTAGGGTTATAATATATACATTTTGGGGAGATACAATTCAGTCCAGAGCAAAAATTATAAATAAAAATAATCTCCCAAGGTTATTATATCAGGAGAGACTAGGTTATGCTCTGGTAACACATCTTAGAGTCACTTATGATAATAAAGTTTCTCTTTCAGGCTATTTGCCTGAAATCTGACTCTATCAAGAGTCAGCCAGGGACTATTTTCTTTGCTTCACTCTGGAACTGAAACTAATGGAGCAGAAACCATTTTAAATGTTCCTGGTTACCGTGGTAGAAAGAAAGAGAACTCTCAACAATCTCAAACAGACAATGAAAGGCTCCAGTCAAGAAGTAACCACACTAACTGTACCTGCATCCTACTCCCAAAACTGGACCAAGGGCTTCACCACAGATAGGAAGGCCAGGCAGTGCAGACCAACCACACCCTCAGGAAGCAGGGAATTGGACATCACTGTAAACAGTATTCATGGCTACTGTTATGGGTTGAATTGTGTCCCCTCAAAATTCATATGCTGAAGCCCCAACCCTATTACTTCAGAGTGTGACCTTCTTCAAAGACAAGGTCATCACAGGTATAATTTTTTTTCAGATTATCTTTATTTTATATTGATTATATCTCTGGACTCCTGCTTTTCCCATTTAATCTGTGTGTTTACTACTTTTCACCTCATGGAATCCTGAGATTTTATTTGATTTACTTTTTTTTTAACATCTTTATTGGAGTATAATTGCTTTACAATGGTGTGTTAGTTTCTGCTTTATAACAAAGTGTATCAGCTATACATATACATATGTCCCCATATCTCCTCCCTCTTGCGTCTCTCTCCCACCCTCCCTATCCCACCTCTCTAGGTGGTCACAAAGCACCGAGCTGATCTCCCTGTGCTATGCAGCTGCTTCCCACCAGCTATCTATTTTACATTTGGTAGTGTATATATGTCCATGCTACTCTCTCACTTCGTCCCAGCTTACCCTTCCCCCTCTCTGTGTCCTCAAGTCCATTCTCTACGTCTGTATCTTTATTCCTGTCCTTCCCTTAGGTTCTTCAGAACCATTTTTCTTTTAGATTCCATATATATGTGTGAGCATATGGTATTTGTTTTTCTCTTTCTGACTTACTTCACTCTGTATGACAGTCTCTAGGTCCATCCACCTCACTACAAATAATTCAATTTTGTTGCTCTTTATGGCTGAGTAATATTCCATTGTATATATGTGCCACATCTTCTTTATCCATTCATCTGTCAATGGACACTTAGGTTGCTTCCACATCCATCACAATTAACTTTAATTCATTAAAGTTAAGATGAGGTCATACTGAAATAAGAAGGGCCCTATTCCAATATGACTGTTGCCCTTATGGGGAAACTTGGACAGACATGTGCTCAGAAAGAAAGACATGGGAAAATGAAGGCAGACATCATAGGGGTGTTTTTTTGCAAGCCAAGGACCAACACAGATTGCTAGAAAACCACCAGAAGCAAGGGCAGAGCATGGAACAGATTCCTCCTCACAACCCTCAGAAAAAAACAACCCTGCCAACACCTTGGTCTCCGACTTCTGGCCTCCAAACTGTGAGACAATACATCTATATTGTTAAGCTGCCCGTTTGTGGTACTTTGTTATAGCAGCCTTTGCAAACAAAGACAGCTATCATAGTAACTCTTGTTTACGTCAAAAAAAAAAAAAATCCAGTTACATCGTTAATTTATGGTGAATTAGAGTGCCTATTTGCTCATATCCTTATCCCCACTGGAGATTCTCTTCTTTGGTCACAGAAGCTAAATTCTAATCAAACAGCCATGCCTTCATTATTAAGCCATGCTGAGGACTGTGGATAAGAGATCACAGAGAACCGTGATTTAATCATTAAATTACAATAACTTCAAAACTGTTTTGTGATCGTTCTAAAGGGATCATATAATTTCATGCCTTCTTTGAATGGCAATCAAACTTAGCTACTTGGAAGGAGTCCACTGTCCTTGTGGAGGGCACGTCAAGCTTCTGGAAATAGGACAGCACTTTCTAAGGGAGGGTAGTGAAGACAGTGGAAGCAGCTGGTGGCGTAAGAGTGAAAAAAAAAAAGGTGCTTTTATGCTATGATCCCCCAGCTGTTTCTGAGAAAAGAGCATCCGTGACCTATTTTGTGATGTGGCTGCACCTTTTCCTCTAAGTTGAATTTACGTGCTGTGTAGCAGAATAGGCCGTTCCCCTAGCTTACCACGCAGGGATCCTGCCCGTGGACTTGCTCTTCTGGACAGATCCTACTATTTAATATGTATGATAGGGACTTCCCTGGTGGCACAGTGGTTAAGAATCCGCCTGCCAATTCAGGGGACGCGGGTTCGAGCCCTGGTCCAGGAAGATCCCACATACCACAGAGCAACTAAGCCCGTGCACCACAACTACTGAGTCCGTGCTCTAGAGCCCTCGAGCCACAACTACTGAGCCCGTGTGCCACAACTACTGAATCCCAGGCGCCTAGAGCCCATGCTCCGCAACAAGAGAAGCCACCACAATGAGAAGGCCGTGCACCGCAATGAAGAGTAGCCCCCGCTCGCCACAACTAGAGAAAGCCCGTGCACAACAATGAGAACCCAACGCAGCCAAAAATAAATAAATAAACAATAATAATTTGTATGATGGTTTGAAAACATCATTCTTGGGTAAAAATACACACACACACACACACACACACACACACACACTTGTTCTTTCTAAACCTGAGAACAACAGCTCGAATAAATTAATATACATTTTAAAATGGTGATATGCAAGTAAAGATAGAGAGACATAGAGCTAAAACTGGGATAGACTGCCAATCTGTAAGCCATTATTTGCTGAGCCCCACTGTATTTTGTGCCACACATGGATAAAATAGGATTCCTCATGATCAGGGACCTCCAGTTTAGTTAGGGAGAGATTTTTCCAATAATGTAGAGCCCAACAGAGGCGTATATGCCACTGCACATGGTTCAGCTCGGTGCTCTCCCTCTCAACGCCTGCAGGAATTAACTCATTGTATAATTGATGGATTATTAATATGTTTGCCTTCCTGCATTTAGAATGTAACTTTCACCAGGACAGGGCTGGTCTTGTCTTTCAACATTTTAACTTTAGCATTTGTCATGGTGCTTGATCCGCTGTGGATGTGAAATAAGAGCTCGGAGAATAAATGCATGAGGTACAAAAACTGGTGGATGTAGATCATAAGTGATCAAGAATTTGAAAGGCAAGGGGATTACGAGCAGGCTGGAGCAGACAGGAGAAGCATCATGAAAGAGATGAAACTTGAGACTTGGTCATAGTGAATGGAGTGAAGAAAAGAAAGAAAAGTCGTAGATCAAAGAGTTGAGGATGGTGAAACGATGGGGAAAGGAAGCCATATTTTAAATAACACTTGCAATAAATGATTCAACTGCTGAAACAATGACTGGGAGTGTTGAGTGTGTAAAGGAGTGTTGATGCTTTACCTGAAAGAGGTAAAGTCATTTGGCAAGACTCCAGCCAGCTGCCGAGGACTCTACGGCCAAGTGCAGGATGTCTTTGTGAGAGAGGTACACAGAGGTGGAATGCAATTAATTATAGGGCTTCAGTAAATAGGATGAACAGAGGCCTGGTTTTGAGCTCCCATGGAAGGGTCCCACCTTGGAAGGGCTGCTCACACCTAAACTAAGGGCAAGAAAAAAAGGATTGTGCTTTGTTGGGCATCTTTTTTTTTTTAACAGGCTTTTTAAAAAAAATATTTTTAAAAGTTTTTCTAAACTATTTATTAATTTATTTTTCGGCCACACCACTTGGCATGTGGATCTTAGTTCCCCGACCAGGGACCAGGGATCAAACCAGTGAAGTCCCTGTCGGGCATATTAAAGACAAAGCAGTCAGGATCTCAGAGCTGGGGTTCCTATTCTGCTGCTCTGGCAAATCCTAGAACCTCTCTGTCTTTGTGATTCCTGTTACGATATTCCTGGACGTATTATTTCCTACATTCATTCTCTAGCATTCAACAAACATTTGTGAAGTACCTCTTAGCTTTAGGTAGAACTAAAATATTCTTTAAAAAATTACCTAGTTTAAAACAATCACCCAATTTGCAACATTTTAAAATATTAAAAATTATAACTTGCTGTGTCATAATGCCAGGGGCTAACCAACAATGAGAACATCCAACCGGAAGAGAAATCACTGTCAAAATAGACATTTTATGGTGGAATAGAAGACTTGGGCTCAGTACTACCATTTATAAAGTGACTCATAATCAGTACAGGGGCTGGCATATCACTGATAATCAATAAAATATTTGTTGAATGAATAAATGCAGGCAGGGACATTATCTGATTTACAGCTGTCTACCCAGCTCTTAGACCAGTGCCTGGTACATAAAAAAATTTAAAGATTGGTGGAATAATAAATAACTAATTACATTTATTTATTTATTCTGCAATCACTTATATTGTTATTACATAAAAATTTGATGTGTAGATTCAGTATTAAAACCTCAACTGCTACTCAAGAGGCCAGGATTTGGTTCCAAGCCAATACAGCATAAGTGTAACTTTTCTACTAGAATGTAAGCTCCATGAAATGAACTGTCTGAGTTAGTTTTCCTTAATGTTTTTAATAAAAATACATTAAATGAATAAATGCTAACTTCCAACAGTCTATTCTAGAAAGAAAAACAACAAAAAGATAACAACAAAAAACCACTGTGCAAGAAAAAGCCAAGTTCTTCCTTCTGCTGTAGTAAGAAGCATCTTTCATGATGACATCTTGAGGCATTTTAGCTCAAAATTCCCAGCCTGTGCGAAGATGGTACCATCCATACAACTGGGCCAGCACCTCTGATTAATTGTTAATCCAACTTTTATGAGTTTTCTCAGTGTTAACCGCAATCCAATTGGGGGTGTATAAATTTAAAGCCAAAAAAAAGAAAAAAGACTGTCTCAGGAATGAAAAATAAACGCAATCTGAAATCAATATTTATGAAGTTGTGATTAATTGACTGATGACCAAATGATTACAAAACGTCTGCCTGAAACATCTACTCAAATTTATTAGCTTTGACCAAAAAAATTAAAAAACAATCTGAACTGGGTCAATGAAAGAATAATGCATTCCTAATCAATTTTTAATAGCACTTAAGATTTTATATTTTTTTAAACTTGCTTTTAAATAATTTATCATAAAAATGAATCCGATTTAAACAAGGAGTAAAAGGTGTTCCACGGCTATTTGATGGTTTTCTTAGCAAAGAAATTCAATTGTAACTGACTTTTTATTACTGAGCTACTTTATTAATAATAATACATCTTGCACTTACATAAAGGCATTTAGCCAACAATCTCAGAGAGTCTGAGATCTAGGATTTAGCTCCAATTCTACCATTATCTGGTGGTTTACCTTATCTAGGCCTCAATTTCCTTGTGAAAGGAAAGGCCTGCATAAAACCCCCTAAGGTCCTTCCTACTTCTAAAAGTTTATAATTCTAAGGATTTAGGAGGCTTTAGCCTATCCCAGGTGCTGTATGTATCTGATCAAACTCCTCAGGTCACAGGACTCCTCATGGGGCTAAGAAGAAGCTGAGGAAGAAATTAAGCAGAAAGTCAACAAGCCATGTAATCTTTGTTTTCCTATTAAAGTAATGGCAGCATTATTTAATGATTTGGGCCAAATAATGTCTGTTTAGAATATGATTTGTCAAGATGCCATATCTTATTAAAATTAAAGCAAATGTGAATTAAAGCATTGCTTTGGTTTTCTATTGCTGTGAGACAATTCACCCCGAAGCTGAGTGACTCAAAACAACAATAAATATTAATTATCTCTGATAGTTTTTGTAGGTAGGAATTCAGAAGTGACTAAGCTGGGAAATTGAAGCTTGGGTTCTTTCAGAAGGTTGCAGTCAAGATGTTCACTGGGGCTGTAGTCATCTGAAGGCGTGAATGGGGCCAGAGGACCCATTTCCAAGGTGGCTTAGTCACATGACTGGCAAGTTTGTGTTGGCTGTTGGCAAAAGGCTTCAGATCCTCCCCAAGTAGGCATTTCCACAATGCTGTCTGAGTGTTATTTGAGGCACTTCCACAGGGCAAGCAATCCAAGAGAGCAAAGCAGAAGCTACAGTGACTTTTTATTTATTTATTTTTTTCGGTACGCGGGCCTCTCACTGTTGTGGCCTCTCCCGTCGCGGAGCACAGGCTCCGGACGCGCAGGCCCAGTGGCCATGGCTCACGGGCCCAGCCGCTCCGCGGCATGTGGGATCTTCCCGGATCGGGGCACAAACCCGTGTCCCCTGCATCGGCAGGCGGACTCTCAACCACTGCGCCACCAGGGAAGCCCTACAGTGACTTTTATGACCTAGCCTTGGCAGTCATATATGTCACTTCTACCATACTCTATTGGTCATACAGGGACAGCTTCACGGACATGTAGCTGTGTAGTCACACAGGGCCCTACATTCAGAAGAGTCCTGTACTTGGTTTAAAGCTTTGATGTTGCCATGTTGATATTCTTAATCATTTCATCTTTGGACTTTCGAAAGTGAAGTCAATAGGAACCATGGAGTACACAGGTGAGCAGAGAGGGTACTTGCAGTATGTGTATTCACTGCTATTCCTTGCCACCCCTTTGCATATAGTGTTAGCAATGCACAGAATTCTGGTGGGAATTCAGTGAAACTCAAAGCAAGGACAACGTCAGCGTATTTTGGAAGCCTCCAGCTTCCAGAGTGTTGGGAGAATGTGCATGTATTAAGAAGTGAAATAGCTAATTTTGTGCATCACCAAAAAAGAGAAATGCCCTTCATAGGGCAGAGGGAAGAGAGAGCTCCTGGCCTTAAAGCATTTGAATTATTTAAAGCAAAGCCTGGGAATTGGCCTGGAATCAATCTGGACCTAGAGAGAGTCCTAGTCAGTCTGTATTGTTAATGATATTACTCAGGGGTGTGTGTGTGTGTGTGTGTGTGTGTGTGTGTGTGTGTACTTATTCACAAAGCATTAATGAGCAGAGCAGGTATGTTATGGTATGATCCTATCTGTGCTTATGCACACAATAATATATTAATGAAAATGTTTGTAAGGATATGCTCCAGAATGTTGATAGTGATTACCAGTCAGGATCGAGAGGTAAGGCATAAGCCTAGAGGAACTTTTGCTTATTAGTTTATATATTTATAAATGGCTTAATTTTCAAGACGACTTTTACTATTGATATTTTTGTAATTAGCAAAATGCAATACAGTCTTCCATTTTGAAGTGAAAAACAAGTAAACACAATGTGTAAAGCAGCCTAGGTCTGTAATAAAGGTAGTTTGTGGCTAAAGAAAATATTATGGTCTGTGGACTAGTCACTCAGTACCAGATACTAGATAAATCAAATACAATCCTGGGCCTCAAGAAACAGTCTGTTGTAGGGGCAAACAAATAAACAATCAACTATAATAGAATGTTATTAGCCTAGTGCAAAAAGAGCTATATGGACAGAGCACTAGAACAGCACTGAGAAGCTGTGACAATGATACAAACGAGGGATGTTCAAAATAGTCTAGATTTAAACATTCTACTTAAAATGTTGGTTATGATTTTTTAAATATATTTTTGTGACTGAGTACTAACACCAATCATCAGGATGATTAACAAGAAATGAACTTTCCCTAGTAGCTTTGGAAAAGTCTTTTTTTTAAAAAAGTGTCTTCAACGTGTCTTCCTATTACATTGTCTCCAAGGCTTGGTGTGAGAGGCAGAACAGTCTCAGTCCTACATCCCCCTCAGAGGGTGGGAATGACAGGTCTTAAAATACCACATTAGGTATAAAAAAGGTGAGAACAAGGTGAGAACAGGGAAGAACACAGTAAGATGGGGAAAAGGCAAACCTTGAACGACAGTGGGTAATGACTTGGAGCTTTCACATTCTGAAGCCTGAGATTTACAGCCAGGAATATGAAAGATGCATTTAGCAAAACATGTGAAGCCGAGACCCCATTTAATATGACTCCAAACAGCCAGGAAATAGGCAAACCAGATGACTTTTAGGCCAGTCATTCAGAAAAAAAGTGGACAATCAATATGACTATTTTGCCTAGATCTCCTATCCCAAGCATGTGATGGTCTCCAATTCCTAGGAAATTAAGTTACTGAGCTGTTTGGAAGAATTCTCACTATCACCTGTGAGCCGATTTTGAACTGGAATTGGGCTACTTCAAGTGAATTACTAGCTGCTCCAATCTCATAATTGTCTGTTGCTTTTGTAGACGTGATAGTAAACATACATTGACCTCATTCAATACACACACACACACACACACACACACACACACACACACACACACACACTTTACCAATGAGGAAGCTAAGAAGCAGAGAGGTTAAACAAATAGTCTGAAGTCAGTAGAGCCAGGAATTTGTTCAGGCAGGGATTTCTGCCCTGCAGCCCAGGTCCAGACCCCTTTCTTTTAACCATGAGGCTGCTTCTTGTAATTATAATGCTCTCTCCCACAAAAAGATTAGTAGAAGTATTTGCACTGGTTTTGTTTCTAAATCTCCCTACTCACAGACTGTATTTGTTTGCATAAATTGATCACACTGGCTCTTCCTCACTTAAAGTAAATTGCAGTTAAATTCCAAATCTGTTATACTCAAAGATTCATTTAGGAACTTTCAGATTTTTTCTTTTTCATTGGTAGGAAGTGCTAACTTATAACATCACACATTCTTCTTCAGAGTTCAGCAACATAGTGGTACATTTCATATCCAACCAGGCGCCTGAAATGAAGGCTTTAAACGCCTGTGCGAGTGCTGTCGGGGAGTGTGGATGGTTAACGCTCTTTGCAGCTTTCTCACATGTGGGTGTAAATCAGAGTCCACGGCTCAGATCCTAAAGTCTTTCGGATAGAAATCACAGAAGGACCAACAGTGAAAGCGTGTCTTCACGGAAAGATGCTATTAATGTACGCAAAACGTCTCTGAAACAAACAAGGAGACAATCACTGTCGTTTTTAAGTGACATTACATCATTTAAGAATGTAAAAAGACCTGAGCGCGGTAGAAAGTTGCTTGGAAAAGTTAAAATGTACAGATAACGTCTTTCCTCTTCCCGTTTTGACTGCGCCGTGTTTTCTGTGTCGGGTTTAATCTTTAGGCGGAAAACTCTTCCCTCCTCCCCACACTCCAGGAAAGATCCTGGGATTTTAAATCGCCTTTCTGCATCTTCCTCTCCTCTCTCCACCATTACTCTTTCATTTAAACTTTCAAGATCCTCGATGCCCGTAGCAAACCTCTTTCCTTCCCATTCTCAGGAATCCTGTAGCTCCCGAACCGGGGAGAGTATTTTTCAAACTGAAAAGCAAGGAAAGAAGGAAGGGAACAGCTCCAGCAGCCGTGCGTTGGGAAAGCGCATTTTCGTTGCCTCGACAGGCGCCGCATGGCCCTACTGGGCCACCGTAGCCGGCCTCGCGCGGCCTCAGTCGCTGCAAGGAGCCGCGGTCGGCGGGACTTCCGTGTTGGCGGGATTCTGAACGCTGCCATGGCTCAGACCGTGCAGAACGTTACATTGTCGCTCACTCTGCCCATCACGTGCCACATCTGCTTGGGGAAGGTAATGGGTGATTCCGGGCACGGCTACGAATCGGGGTCGGGTGTGCAGTGGCCCGCCAGAGCCGAGGCCGGTCTCTGTGTGTGGCGGGGACGCGGCGCGAGGCGCCGGGCTGGTTGAGGACGCCGACCCGCGTTCTCCTTAGGCTGGGGTGGCCACGTCCTGGACGACGGAGGGAGCGCGCCGCGATTAGTGTGGTCATCTCTGTGCCTTTCGGAGGAAGATGACAGCGGTCTGGGGTGTGGAGGGAGGGCGGCCTCACCCGGGCGACTCCGGCGTCGAAGGAGGCCTGGTCAGAAACGAATCCCAGCAATTTACGCCCCTGTGCATCCCCATCAAACCCCGAAAGCACGTTTCCTGGGAGCCTAGCTACGGTTCCTTCGTCCTCTGCGCATAGTGTTTGTTCTTGGGCCTCCAGTGCTGGTTGGAGAGTCTTTACCATTTCCAAGATCATTTCCTTTACCTAACCCGGCGTTGGGAGTGGCCTTTGCTCTGGGTTCAGAATTAGACAAATAAATAGTACGTGCCCCTGAATGACGTTTAGAATGAGAGATACGGTCGTTAATTCCAAGAACGGATCAGTCACGAGGTAGAATACCGTCTTTTTGTGATGCAAGAGGTGCCTAAGGTGTTTGTGAAACTAGGTGGAGAAAGTAATTCAGGATTAGAAACGGAGTTTTGAAGGTTCTAATGCATTTGTCTCTTTCATTTCCGTTTGTGCCTCCCGTTCGGTTTAAGAACATTTTGTTTTACTACGTAGGTCTAGAAGGGAGATTTTTTTTCTCACGCTGAATTGTTTTTACGTTTGTGGTGTGTTTGTGCGTGTGTGTGTGTGTGTGTGTGTGTGTTTACCGCCCCCCCCCCACTGAAACTGTAGCCACAGGCTTAGGATTGAGAAATGCAACCTTAATAGAGCAAACATTTGAGTGCCAGCCAATATGATCATTTGATCATCTGCTTTAAGTCTATGTAAATTTCCTGAGTTCAAGAAGTAGTAGGAAGTCAGGCTTGGAAGAAACTGATAACTCATGATATCCATCAGAATGAAATGCCAAGGAAATAGCAGATGTGCTGTGAGAGGATATAGAGATGGCTTGATCCATTCTGACTGGCGAGATCAAGGATGGCCTGTGGAGGGTGGTTATTTGAGCTGGCACTCGCTACCACTGTCTGCATACATAGCTGAGAGGAGGGGAAGATGTTTCAATTTGCTACAGTCTACATTTGGCTCCTGACTTGAAGTTCCCACAAGTTAAGTTCTGAGTGAATTTACTCCCAACAGTAGCCTGGTAAAGGGCTGATAAAATATACTTCGGAAATAATTTTCACTTGGTTGTAATTGTATACATTGTATCTAGTTTCCATTAGTTCATAGACTGTCTCTTGCAGTTGTGTTGAAAATGTGTTTTGCCTGGTTGATTTTGCCTACCTATGCTTCCTGTGTTTAACAAAACTGATAGCTAATAGAATATAGTGCTTTGCAGATTACAGAATGCTTTTGTATACATTTAATTATTTCATTTACCGCTCTCACCAGTGCTGTGAGATAGATAGGGCTGGTTTCCCCATTTTTCAAATAAGAAAACTAAGGCTTAGAGTCGCCAGCGTTTGAACCTCTGTTACCATTTGTGTCTTCAGTAAGTTACTTCCTAAAAACTCACTTGAACTCATGCATTACAGCAGACACTTTTGGTGTCTTTTTTCTGCCATGTACTGGTTAACTGTGTTCTAGAATTAAATGTGATTAAAGGTTAATGATTTGTAAATAGGCATTTGTTTATGTCTACTATGGAGGCAGAAAGGCATAGTGGTTGAGGGCCCTGAGTACTGTGTTCAGACTAAGTTCTAATTCAGGTCTTCCACTTACTAGTTATACGACCTTATACACATTACTTAACCTCCCTCAGAGCAGTTTCCTTATCTGTATAATGGGAATGATAATAGTATTAACATTCATCCTTGTCTTTTGGGGAGGATTAAATGAAGTAATTTGTATGCAATGCTTAGCATGAAGTTTGGCACTTAATAAATGTTAACCTTTACTATGGACACTGAGGCAGACCCTCAAAATGAGGAAGCCAGCCTTTCCCAGTAAATGTTCTTCCCAGTTACTTCATGAGACCAGTACACTCACTCAATGAAGATTTACATTCCCAACAGAGTGGGACCTGTTTGTCCAGGAAATTGCCACAGTACATCCAGAGGTTTTAGCTGGTTCCCTATCCCTGTTGCCTTTTGTATAGTTAAAGCAAATCTAATCTGCTTGTGCTACTCACCCTCCCGCACACAGCTGTATTTGTGGGGGACTGGAGATGGCATGACCTGGAGTAGCAGTGCGTTCTTGACGTTACTTCCATCTCCCCGACACACAGCATCTCCGGCCACCTCTGAGATCTGCCTTAAGGTCCTTCCTGACTAGCCCTCTTCTGTATAATCATCCTTTTGCTGCCCTCACCATTTGTACCATATAGAATTAGCAGTCTTCATTTTTGATTTTTTCACAGAATTAGGGGCTATTATTCCTAGAGATTTACTGTAAAAAAAAAAACAAAACCTTGCATATTACTTAAGGAAGATAGGGGTGGGAGAGACCTTAAATCTGAAGAGATAAGGTAGATGCTGATTGGAATGGGGGTGGAGGTGGGGAAGAATGCGGTGTGGGGGGGGGGAGCAGTAGTGGAGATAGTCCAAGTATGTAAGTGGTTAATGCTCTGTCTTTTGAATACAAATGTGCTTAAAATTGAAAAGTTTAAACATTTTGCATTTCCTACCTCTGACTCTACCTCAGTCTTAAAGGTGGATTCTCTCTGCCCAATAATGTTTAGCAACCTTGCCAATATTGTAAGTAAGAGCTCTATGTAGCCTGAAGAAGTTGGGTACATCCTGTGGGAACATTTATATATAACATTTTCTTGCCTATTCGTCTTTAATTTTTTTCCATGCCTTGGGCTAGTAGGCCAGCAGGCCAAAGTACAGAAATGATCTAGCCCAGGATATCTGTTCAGTGACATTTGGTACTGCCGCCAGAATGCTACAGACCAGTTTATCTCTAGATAATTCCAGGCTTTTATGTCTTCAATTAGGATTCAAGCTATGAAACGAAACTGTTGCAGGTAATACTTTTATTGACCGAGTCAGCGTTTTGCCATGAGTGACAGCCAAAAGTGGCCCACAGTTAGTTTTATCAAAGGACAGAGGCAGTTCTCAAGAGAAGTGCCAAGCAACTAGGCTTCTAATGCTGTTTAACATTAATATATCATATCCAATTATTCGTCACTTGAGTATGAATCCAGTTTGGGGCACCACGCTTTAAGATAAATATAAATAAACTAGAGTATTTAAAATCATTTGGAAAGGAATTGAAATTGAGGTTGGAATATAGATGGAATGGAATAGTGTTGGAGTAAATGAACATGATAGCGAATCATTAAATAAAGTATTTTCATTTGGAAGGGAATCAAGCTTTGGGTAGCTCCACGATATTAAGATTTGTACTTAATATAATGCAAGCTTTCTGGCTGAAATAATCAGAAATGAAATCAGCTTTCTTAGAATGTGGAGTGTCTGTCTCTTGAAATGTCCAGTAATAGCATGGACTCCTTCCCACTAGGAACACTGTGGAAAAGAACCCTTCTTTCAGGGAGGACTTCTTGCTTTGCTTTCCGCACATGTAGTTGATTTAAAATGTTGCAAAGATAGAGCTAGAGACAAAGCCTTAGCAACTTAGCATCCTAACTCTAGGTTGAGTAAATTCATTAATCAGTGTTCATTAGGGGCTGTTGATTGGCTAGCAAGCCACCCACCTCAGTACACTGAGCCCATGTTTGAGTCCTGATTGTCTCTCAGTTCCCAAGAGTAGATTTAAGAACCAGCCTTGTACATAATTGTCACAGGTAATTTGCTTTGAAAAAAAGTCATGTGGAGTATATAAGTTTTGCATTTTCTCTTTTCTAGATTAAAATAAGCTTGAAGAGTGCAGACACTTTCAGAAAAGTATAACAATGTTGTGCCTTAACATGGAGTATAATAAAAATTAACTCAAAAAAGTGTTGATATATCCTAATAATTTTCAAGGTTGGCATGTAATAGCTGACGTATTTACTTCACAAATAAGATTCCAGTTTATCCTTAAGGCGTTCTAGATAGGGATAAAGGTGGGAGAGGGGAAATGTATTATCTCTCTTTTTATGTAGACAGAAGTGGGGACCTAGACCAATAGGCATTAAGTATAATAACTTAGTTCTCGGGATCACACAGTTTCAAAGTTCTAGGTCCTAAACTCTGGCCCAGAGCCAAATATTTCTTGAAACATAGCAAGAGCAATCCAGGAATTTTAGTTTTAAGTTTCCAAATTTCTAAGGTTGAGTAGGGCCCCTACAACAATCATTTCTACCTCAGCTTTGTTTTTCAGTCTTTCTAGGTTTCCACTAGTGAAACCCATACAATTTTGACATAGGTGCCAGAAGGATGTTCTTCGGAGAAGAAGGATTAGCTCTAGTCTCTAGTAAAGGTGACAAGAGCAGAGAAGTTGATTGTAAGTGAAATTGCCAGGCCAGTTGGTAAAGTTTATCTACTGCCTTTTCCCTCCAGCCACCTGCATCAGTACAGTACCTCTTTTCTGCAGCCCCTACTGATCCTGGTGTCTTGATCCTTTCAGACATGTGTCCTCTATTTCTTACTCCCAGATTATTATTTACTAAACCTGATCTAAGGAAGAAAGAACTATTTCTTAGTTGAAAGATCATTCAGTTTGCATGTCTAATGGTTGAATGCTGACTCTGCCAGTTAGAACCTGTATCGTTATTTCCTTGAGTCTCAGTTTCTACAGCTGAAAATGAATTTGATACTATCAGCCCCATTAGGTTGTTAGGGAAATTCATGTGGGTATCCCAGCCCAGTGGTTCTCAATGGGATGGGAGTACATTTCGTTCCACAGAGACATTTAGCAATGTCTCTTTCTGATTGTCTTCAGGGGTGCTACTCATATCTAGTGGATGGAGGCCAGGGATGCTGCTAGCTAAACGTCCTACAACATACAGGACAGCCTCCCACAACAAAAACTTTTTGTTCCAAAATGTCAGTAGTGTCAAGGTTGACAGACTCTGCCCTAAACCAATATATAACTCCTATTAGGTAAGTCTAGAATGGATATTAATGGACAACACCTTTAGGCATGACTCCTCCCAGGTATGTTTGCTTTTTATGAAAGGGGTTTTGGTGGTAAAGTCTCTTAAAACGGAAACATCTTCAGATAAAAGAAACTACATAGTAGAATTATATATTATAGGGTTAATGTTTTTTATACCTAGGATTGCTTCCTCAGGCCCATTCCAGTGAGGAGAGCCCACTTTTCATCCCCTGCTTTGTCTTCTCTTCCTCTCCTCACCAGCCTCGTGGGGCATTACCCTAGGATATCACCTCAGCATGCTTACTCCACATGAGTTTGGAATTGTACGTGCTACTTAGCTTTGCCATTGTCTTCTTGCATTTTTATTTTGTAAGAGTGCTTACTGTGTTATTGCCACAGATCTCATTTGAGAGTAAATTGGATATAAAGTCTAATAACATAGGCAAATTATGACTATTTCTGTATCTTGAGAAGATCTTATTAAAGAAAATTATTTGTGTATGTGTTTTGGTGTTGTATATAGCAGGATCTGGGCAGAGGAAATGGGTGGACAGGAATTAAAGGAGGGCTAGATTCTTTGTATTTTGCTTCTGTAGGTTATGGTCAAATAAATAACAAGTAATTTGTTTTAGCAGTTCTTTCTCCTTTATAGGTTTCTGTTCTCCTAAGTAAATTTAGACCATTGTCTAGAAATCATCATCTGATAAGTACATGGTCCAAAGAAATGAATTAATCAACTGTTTCAAAATCCAACACAATGACAGTGATAATACCAGGTATTGAACGGCAAAAATGATTCTCCTTTGGGTGACATTACCAGTGACTGTTAGCAGACAGAGCCAAGTAGTCTGCCTGTGGTTGTTCTTCTGTATCATTTTGGCAGATTAAATGGAAAGGTTAAACTTTCACTTTTTCAAAATTTGGCAGTGGCCATTGACTTTTTGCTCCTTGAGATGCTTTTAGCAGCATTATCTCAGCCTTTTGTTTTAATACATCAAAATTCACTTCTATTAATCTTAGAGTATACATTGTATAAGTTGTTGTAGGTGGACATAAAGATGAACAGGACAGTGCCCCTGCCCCCCAGGGAGCCTGAAATCTAATAGGGAAGGCAGGACGTAAACCATTTTCAAAGTCCGGTGAACATTAAATCAATGCATAAGAAGTGCCCTTATAAGAATCAGACAAAGATCCAGTTAATTCTAAAAACGATTAGTGAAGGCCTTACAGAAGAGGTAACCTTTGATTTCCATCTTAAAAGATGGGAAGGATTTTATTTTGATTGGGGAAGTTGGGAGGCCAGTAGAACATATTAAGCTAAAAAATGAGAGCCCAGTAAACAAGGAGACTCTATTCTTATTCTTTTTGATGAACATTGGGTATATCTGTGTGGTTGAAGTATAGGTTTTGTCAAGTATTGAAATAGCAGATCAAAGATATGGCTATTTAAGAAACAGATTACATTGTTCTTTGAAAGCTGTACTTAAAACTATGAGCAGGGAAAAAAACGTTGTTTTGCAGGAGAGCAGTGAAAGCTGCTGCTCCATATTTTAGATGGCTAGCTCTGGCATCAGTATGAAAGGTGGACAGTAGTGAACATGTGGAAGCAAGGAAGCTTGGGAGGAGGTCATTGCAATAGATTGGGCTAAGAGAATGAGAACCTGAAGTCATTGAGGTGAAGATGGAAAAGAAGTGATAGATGATAAGTAAAAGAACATTTAGAGGGCTTCCCTGGTGGCACAGTGGTTGGGAGTCCGCCTGCCGATGCAGGGGAC
>NW_006793856.1:1907780-1918500 GCF_000442215.2 Lipotes vexillifer | reverse complement strand
CAAAAAAAAAAAAAAAAAAAAAAGAACATTTAGAGGTAGGTTTGCCACATTTTGACTATTCTGGGATATAGTCTGAACGTTATAACATCTCTGAAATCTGGTTCTATTTTACAAGCAGTAGCATCTTGCAGTTGTAATATCTCTGAAATCTGGTTCTATTTTACAAGCAGTAGCATCTTGCAGTTGTAATTGGCAGCATTTTTCATTCTTTCTTTTTTCTTAGTGGTACATAAAATATGGGTGTATCTTAAAACCCCTGGCTTCTTAGACTGATATATGATACCAGCATTTGATGATTGATTGGATGGTGAGGATAAATAAAAAGGGTGAGTCAGAGACAGCTCTCAGTATTCTAGCCTGAGTGGTGAGGTGGTGGTGCCAGTAACTTAGACAAGAAGTGCAGGAGGGGGAGTGAGTGTGTGGAGGCCAGGTTTGGCTTTAGACATGTTATGGTTGGGGCAGCTTTAAGATGCCTACATGGAGTTGGCTCCTGGGCACGTGGATATAGTCCTTTTCTCCTTTCCCCTCCCCTCCCCAGGGATTGCTATGTGGAAGTCTCTGTGCTTACATCTTTATATTATTAAATCTTAAGCAACATCTGAATGAAAAGTTTACTAGGTTAAACCATAGTTTTCAGAAGAGGAAACAGATGCCACTGTAACTAAAGGGTTAACCCAAGGTCAAACAGTTCAATAAGTAGCAGAGCTGAAGTCAGCCTCAGGTTTGTCTCTAGAAGCCTAAGCTCTGCCACTTATTAAGGTCCAGTTACAGAGGATTCTCAGGAACTGTTACCATAGAAAAGATGTTAACACTGTGTGATACATGAGATTGAGAGAGAAAATAGAACTTTGTCAGGTAAGGTGTCCCAGGACAAAACATTAGGGAAAGCAGCTGTACCGCCTCCTGTGCTTTGACTATGAGCATCTGCTCCTCTTCTCATCATACCTACTCTTCCAGTATTACTTCAGCCTTTTCAAGATCCATTGGTTGACCCTATGGCTCTCTCAGTTTGCTGCCATTCACATACTCAACAGTGTTTGGCAATCCAGCTCTGTACATAACCCTAGTAAATTTACTTTCTTACCTTTCAAAACAACTGCTTTATTCTCCTATTTTCTCAAGTCGATATTCCCCCCTTCTCACTTGCAGCTGGTAACCTCACCTCATATTTAATCACAAACAATAAGCAGTTGGAACATGAGTTCCCTCATCTTTCCATCAACAGATCTTCCATCCACTTTGTATTTGTTCTTGTACCCTCGGTTTTCCCTTTTGTTAAAATGGAAGACAGATCCTCACTCCATATAAGTCAAAATCTGCCCCCTTGTGATTTGGATATCATTCCCCTCTTGACTTCTTAGGGACTTTGCTATCTATGGCTCTAATCCCTCCCCCTCTTCCTCCGTCATTAATTAATATCCCCTTTTTACTGTGTCATTCCTGTTATCATTTCTTACGATGGCCATATTTTTATGCTCTCTTCTTTACAACAAAATGTGAAAGAATTGCCTATTCCCTCTGGCAGGTTCCCCGATAAGTTGAATTTTAAGTACTGTCCTAATAGCAGTTACTTCATTCAACAGGACTTTATTGCGTACCTACTGTGTACTAACCTATTTTCTAGGTACCAGGGATTCAGAAATGAATGAGACGAAAGAAGTTCTTGCTCTTATGGAGTTTCTAGTCTAAAAGGGGAGATAAATATAAATTTACAATAAATATGTAAACAAATAAGTAGGAAACTAAAACAGCTTCTCTACTATTTTGCCTCTGATAAAACAGCTACACACAGTCAGAACACCTACATTGTTAACCCTGAGCAGGCCACCTAATATCTTCACACCTTGGTTTCCTTATTAGTAAAGTATATTTACTGTTTATCTCACAGGGTTATTGAGAGAGAGAGAGAGGATGCATGGAAAGCCCATTGTAAAATATAAGACAATATAAATGTAAAGTATTGTTATTTGATTACACTGAGTCAAAGATTTGTATATTTGGTGTATTTAAGTATTTCTGTCAGCACTGTTTGCTATTTAGATTGTAAACCACATGAGTGTATGTCATGTCTTTTAGGATTGTTGTAGCTTTTACGCCTCTGGTTTTGGGGACTTTCTAGTAAGAATCAGTGCTAAATTGTTGATTGCTATTGCTCTGTAATATAGTAGAATGACTTGAGGGAAGGATTTCAAGTCTTGAATGTCATATGGGTGATTGGACTAAATAATCTTTAAAGAACCTTCTAATTCTGACATTTCATGATCCAAAAATAGAATAGTTGAAGGAAAATTGCCCCAGCCTCAGTGGAACAAAATGCATTTTATTTTTGGCAATAAGTGTGGTTTGGAACAAAATAAAACCATTTCATGATGTGTTCAAAGTTTCAGTCTCTATGACCAGATATCTAAGCTAGTATCTTTATTATACATGTATAAGAAACAATGTGGTAGCACAAGCAGCATTTTTATGAATCCTAGATATTATACTTCCTCTTAAAGCACCTACTGCTGTACTCTAGAGAAGAGATTTGCTCTAAGCTAAAACTATTGAGATTCTCATTAGGACTGTTGCCCTGTACTAAAAGTAATGTTTCTTTTTTCAAAGGTACGCCAGCCTGTCATATGTGTCAACAACCATGTATTTTGTTCAATTTGTATCGATTTGTGGTTGAAGAATAATAGCCAATGTCCAGCCTGCAGAGTCCCCATCACTCCTGAAAATCCTTGCAAAGAGATTATTGGTAAGGGTCTATTTTATAAACATATAGAAATAGATTTGAAACAATCTTAAATAGTGTCTATTTGGAGGAAGACTGAAATAGACAATTTTCAGTGATGTTATTTTGCCAATATCCTACTGGATGGATTGGGCATTTGGCATAATCTGTAAGTGGAGCAACTGGGGAGCACAAAGCACCATGAGAAGTCTCAGAGCCTCCTGGAACTTTCATTCTGGTAGAGGCTGTGCATGTGGACCAAAATATTAATGGTTTAAAGCAGCAGATGCTAACAGCCAAAAACAAACAAACAGGAAGGTCCACAGAGTTTAAACAGGAAAGTTCAGCTAGGAACATTGAGAAGGGATCCATGACACAGGTGGCCTTTAAGATGGAGATTTAAGGATGGATAAGTTTTCAAATGGTAAAGGTTAGGGAGGGCATTTCACGCAGGGGGAATAGCATGCACTACAGTTTAGAAGTAGTAAAGTAAGGCATGTTTTTGGAAATGATCAGTAGTCTAGTTTGGGTCTGACTGAAAATGTAAAATGAGACTCTTTTTATTTTTTTTAACATCTTTATTGGCGTATAATTGCTTTACAATGGCGTGTCAGTGTCTGCTTTATAACAAAGTGAATCAGCTATACATATACATATGTCCCCATATCTCTTCCCTCTTGCACCTCCCTCCCTCCCACCCTCCCTATCCCACCCGTCTAGGTGGGAGGGAGGGAAATCACAGAGCTAATCTCCCTGCACTATGCTAATCTCCCTGCACTATGCGGCTGCTTCCCGCTAGCTATCTATTTTACATTTGGTAGCGTATTAGAGCAGAGCATCTTGAGTGACAGACTAAATCGGGGAACTGCTGTGTGGGTGAGAAGGGCGAGGTGGGCATGATGGTCTGAGCAAGGGGATGGCACAACCCAAAATGTGTGTAAGGAGTATCACTCAGGGGATGTGTGCAGGCTGGGCTCCAGGGGAGAAACGGGACGTGAGTAGGTCAGGTTGGATGCGCTTGCCCAGGTGAAGGAGAGTGTGATTCTGGATTAAGGGAATAAAAAAGAACATTCAGTGCTACAGTAGTGTAGGTAAGAGGGGGAATAAAACTTGAACTAGAAGATTCTTGAAAAATAGAGCATTTAAAGAGCTTTTTTAGTGTTATTTCTCTTAGATTGTTAAAATTAAATGATTTTTATTTGGTTTTGCTTTAGGAAAAATTGAAAGTGAATTCATGATAGCATGAATCATAGAAAAAAACCTTTCAGAAAACTTAAGAAGTCATTGTAATAGTCCCAAGTTAGGCAAAATGGACTTAACTAAAATTTTTATAATGGAAAGGAAGGTATATATGCTAGAACAAAAGAACAACCAGTGGAACTTTGGAACTAAGTGATCTGAAAGGGGAGTCAGAGCTGGCTCCAAGGTTTCTTTCTTGAGTACCTGGATGAAGTCTGATAGAGGAATATTTCTCTGCTGTGCTGGAAACTGGAGTGTTAACCTTAGCCTCTACTTTTCTACCTGCACTGACCTTTACCAGGAGTCAGGTCTTTCCTTGCAGAATATGAGTTTTGTTGATTAAAATAATTTGAATGTTTTTCCCCCAGCTTCTTTTCACATCCCTTCTCCCTCCTTTATTCATTCATATCTAAGTGATATTTCATAAATTCTCTCAAGTAAAATGGTTCATCCATCCTGCCATTTGGATAGAACATCCTGAAAAAGAATATCTGTATATGCCTTTGCTATCATGATGCTGAGAAGTACAAAGAAGGTAACCACAGCATAAGTGAAGAGCTCTCAGGAAGAAAACATTTTGAGTGTGTTTGTGTGAGTTATTATGGGCATACAATTAGTGCTGTGATTTATAACCCATCGCAACTGGGTTGTTAGAATCAGTGAAAGGACACATTAATCTTTTCAGTTGTGTAACCACATATGTTTGAATGAATACATTGGTTATAATAATATATATCATAATATATGTATCATATGTGATATATACAGATAATAATATGTATTTGATAATTATATCATGTACAGATAATATTGATAATATTTATACAACTTATTGGTTAGCTGTAAATATAATCATTGATTTTATCATTAACAGTTGTCTGGTACTCAAAATTTGCAGTCATCCAAATGTGATCATTAATAAAATACAGCCTTTGCCTTCATTGAGTTTAATATAATAAGATACATAGGTAAGTAAACACAACATGATATTTTATTGAAGGTATATCTTATGGTGTTATTTATCTTTTCTCAGGATTAAAGTACAGAAGAGGCCTAGATGGCAGCCCACATGGTTATAAGGAAAAGGGTAGAAATTAAGCTAGAGAACTATATAGAACAATAATAAAAAAGTTCATTTTAATTGTCATTCTACCCGAATCAGAATGAAAAGTTAGCTTTTTTTTTCCCTGTAGGAGGAACAAGTGAAAGTGAACCTATACTAAGCCATACAGTCAGGAAGCACCTTCGGAAAACTAGACTTGAATTACTCCACAAAGAATATGAGGTAAATAATAATTAAAATGTTAAATGATGACAGCATTGAATTCAAGGTAAAACTGAGCTATCAGTCCCTGGACTTCTTAGAGTAAGCATCTAATGAAATCTTATTTTAAATGCCAGTTTAAAAATATCTTACTTGATAAATTCTTTTTCTTTTTCCCTTTCCTATTTCAAATAGAGGAAAGGAACAGATGGAAACATTTCCTTTTTTTCTTTCTTTTAATTTTAAATTTGTCCTCAACAGAAACATTGTTTTGTAAGTTACTCCCTCAAGAGGTGGGAGATAAAGGAAACTCCCTTGTAAAAGTCAGTCTTCCAGCCCCCACAAGGCATTGTGAATGGTCTGGCAAACAGGGATTATAACCGTCATTCTGTTTTTGTTTCTACCTATAAATTCACTGCTAATTATAAGTCTGATCAGTTCTGGTAAAGAAAATATACTTATGTCAGCTACCAGCAAAGAGATTTTGGTGTGAGATATGCTATTTCCTAATTCTTTTTTTTTTCCCCATGTAAAACAGTGTGGTTTTTTTAAAATAAAAATTGTGTATATTTAAGGTGTATAACATGTTTTGATATACATATACATGGTGAAGTGATTACATCAATCAAGCTAATTAACATAGCTGTCTCCTCACATAATTACTTTGTGTGTGGGGTGAGAGTACCTGAAATATACTCTCTTCACAGATTTCCAGTACACAGTACAGTATTATTAACTATAGTCATCATGTTATACAGTAGATCTCTAGACTATCTCTATCCTGTATAACTGCAACTTAGCACACCTTGAACCAGCTCCCTATTTTTCCCACCTCTCCATTTCCCCCACCTTGCACGCTTGGTAACCACTGTTTAACTCTGCTTCTATGTATTTGACTCTTTTAGATTCCACATATATGTGAGATTATGCAGTGGTTTTCTTCCTGTGAAGGTGGTTTGACATATGGTGATGGAATTTTTTCTAAATTAGCTTCATGTTAATGGAATACATATACTTTTGAATAAACATTAGGCCCAGTTGTCATTTTATATCGACTAAATGAGGGATATTATTGCTCTCTTCCTTTGACACAAAATATCTTTAAGTTATACTATGTAAATGGAAACTGCTTCAGCTGCTTTAAAAATTTTTTGAAATAAAGTGGGACATAAATAAATGAATAAATGTTCATTCATATGTTTTCCTGTTTATATTTGTTTATTCATTAATATATCAATTCAAACAAGTAAAGTGATTTTCTCATTTTATAATGCTATTTAACTTGAAATGTATTGTAATTTAAAATAGTAAATAGCACTATCTGTGTTAGCTCTGAAACGTATTCTTATTTACTTAATATTTATCACACTTAGATGCTAATCAAATTAATCCTTTAGAAGATTACTGGCATATTGAAGTTTATTTTCTAACAACAGAATTTCTGACAATCTTAGTTTAAGATGAAATATCCATTATAGATGAATAAATTGTATCACAGAAAAGAGTTCTAGCCCCAAATGTTTAGTTACTGGATTTAAGGTAGCAAGCAGTTCCACATGGGGAAAACTAATACTTGGAATAGTCTTAGCAGTAATTAAAGATCCAGAATGTAGAAGAGTTAAAAATTAACTACAGGTACTATTCGGAAGTGGAAAGTGAAAGGACATGGTATGTGGTTTTACTCCTACTTCAAATATAGAAGCAAAAATATAGACATCAAACAAAACTATAAATCTTGATCAAAACTGTATTTTTAAATTCCCCTCAGTAAAGCAATTAAACATGCCTCAGAATTTTCTTCTGAGGAATCTACTTCCTTGTTGAATTCATGTGCCTTTTCGTGTTTTCTGGATATCTAAAATAGAATCAAAGATTCGACATTTTAATTTTTTAAAATTACAAACTGTCATTGAATTAAAATAAAAGCAATGGAAATGCCTTTTTCTTTTTTTTTAAAAGAAGATGTTGGGGGTAGGAGTTTTATTTATTTTTGCTGTGTTGGGTCTTCGTTTCTGTGCGAGGGCTTTCTCTAGTTGTGGCAAGCGGGGGCCACTCTCCATTGCGGTGCGCGGGCCTCTCACTATCGCGGCCTCTCTTGTTGCGGAGCACAGGCTCCAGACGTGCAGGCTCAGTAGTTGTGGCTCACGGGCCTAGTTGCTCTGTGGCATGTGGGATCCTCCCAGACCAGGGCTCGAACCCGTGTCCCCTGCATTAGCAGGCAGATTCTCAACCACTGCGACACCAGGGAAGCCCGGAAATGCCTATTTTTATCAGTCAAAATACATTTTGAGAATTTCAACTATATGTGACTTTCTGTCTGCAAAGCTTTTCTGATGCATAAAGAATCTATGTATCTACAGAATTTTGAGTATAAAATTTAAAAGCACATTGGCCTCACTCTAGCATATGTATGTGTTTAGTGTCTCTGTCTACCTGATGTCTATGCAATGCTTTTTCAGGATGAAATAGATTGTCTACAGAAAGAGGTAGAAGAGCTTAAGAGTAAAAATCTCAGCTTGGAGTCACAGATCAAGACTATTCTGGATCCTTTAACCTTGATGCAGGGCAACCAAAATGAAGACAAACATCCAGTTGCAGATAATCCAAGTAAAATTGACCCAGAAACTGTAGCAGAGTGGAAGAAAAAACTTAGAACAGCTAGTGAAATCTACGAAAAAGTGAAAGATGATGTGGAAAAGTTGAAGGAGGTAAGTTGTGGTTGTTTTTAAAATTCTGTAGTATTTTAAGTACCTTCAAAAGTATAAGTCACCATATTATTTTGAGTCATCATTAGATGATTTGGGGGGAAAGGACAGAAATCCCTGGATGAGCATTTATAAGAAATAGGAAAACTTTTTCTCCTTAAATGTTATTAGCTGCCAAGAAATACCAGGTGGTTCCATTTGTGACTATAATTGGAGACTCTGTAGTGCCTCTATGAGTTTGCATCTTCTTGTGGAAGAGTGATATCAATTTAAAGGATGTATTTCTACTCCTCTCATTGTGGTTTGGCTTAATTTTGTTTTTTAAGCTTATGTTAGCGACTGCCCTGTATGCATAAAGACAAACATCTGTCCATTTCCCTACCTATAAAATGAAAGGTTTAGACCATATCTTTTCTAGCACTACCATTCTCTGATTTTTTTAATATTGTAAATAGTTAAAGATTTAATGACTGCTTCCAAGAGAGCTGTGAGTAGCTGCTTTAGACTACTTCATGAAAAAGAATATTTGGCTTATGAGGCAGGTTCATTTTTTTCAATTATTCTTCCATCCATACAAAAAGATAAAGAAAGCATAGGTGAAAAGGGCAAACCTCTAGGATTTTCCAGTCTAGGAAAGGAGATGAGATCCATGCTATCAGCGCTAGAGGTAATAATCAAGTGCTGTAGAGCTTTGCTGGCCAAAGGGACTAGCCTTTAGCTTGGCTTCAAGTTTATCCACAGTGGAGTCTTGTGCTGAACAGAGATGGTTTTGTGGTATCCAGGTCCACAACCACCCATTCAGCCTATGTGCATTCTCTTAAAATACTGTTATTGTGCTGAATTACTAAATCCTGCCTCCTGAAATCATTAATGCTCCATATGATATTTTAAAGATGTGCTACCACATACTGATCTTCAGTGAGGTTAAGTAGCAGAGAAGTATCTGCAACTTAGTGTGAATACTAAGTCATACCCATGTGTAAAATAAATGCCATTTAGGCTCAGAAAAGGCCACGATGAGACAAAGAAGGGAACTTAGTGCTTTTAGAGAAAAAAGAAACTACAGACATAATTGCACTGAGTTTGTTGCAAGTTTAGGGGAAGTGTGTAATTTCTTTGATTTTCGGTAGCCAACATTCTTAGCAGTTTGTCTAAGAAGAGAAGAGGACATGAAAAGGAAATACAGCTGGGAAGTCACAGTATTTATCAATCAGCCATGTCCCCTGTAACTTTTCTTCTTCTTGAACCATCAGTAGTTCTATAGGGTGTCTTTTATAGTTATTGAATTGCATTTAAATTTTTGGTAATAAATGTTTCTTAGAGCATGAAGATGTGTATGAAAACTTTACTCTGGGCTTATAAGAGTGGTATAGGGAAAAAAAAAAGAGTGGTATAAGAGATGTATGTAAAAGAGAGCTACATAAAATACAGTTTTTCTTTGTTCTTTTTAAGGTCACGTGTTAAATTCAATACCCAGAGCTACCCTGAGACCTCACAATTATCTGGGATATTTAATAAGCCCATTTTGGATGCCCAGTGAAGATATTAGGTAGAATTAGGCAATAAGCTGGGACATAAATAAATTTAAAAATGCAGCAGCAAAACTTGAATGTAAAGTACAAAATAATAACATACTGTAAATCAAATATAGGAGTACTAAACATTCAGAATAAAAGAATACCTAGAATGAGTGAAATGGACTTTTTTTCTTTTTTTTTGAATTTTTGAATTGTATCTTATTTTTTTATACAGCAGGTTCTTATTAGTCATCCATTTAATACACATCAGTGTATATATGTCAATCCCAATCACCCAATTCATCACACCCCCACCACCACGCCCCGCCACTTTCCCCCCTTGGTGTCTATACATTTGTTCTCTACATCTTTGTCTCAATTTCTGCCCTGCAAACCAGTTCATCTGTACCATTTTTCTAGGTTCCACATATATGCATTAATATACGATATTTGTTTTTCTCTTTCTGACTTACTTCATTCTGTTTGACAGTCTCTAGATCCCTTCACGTCTCTACAAAAGACCCAATTTCGTTCCTTTTTATGGCTGAGTAATATTCCATTGTATATATGTACCACATCTGCTTTATCCATTCGTCTGTCGATAGGTATTTAGGTTGCTTCCATGACCTGGCTATTGTAAATAGTGCTGCAGTGAACATTGGGGTGCATGTGTCCTTTTGAATTATGGTGTTCTCTGGGTATATACCCAGTAGTGGGATTGCTGGGTCATATGGTAATTATATTTTTAGTTTTTTAAGGAACCTCCATACTGTTCTCCATAGTGGCTGTATCAATTTACATTCCCACCAGCAGTGCAAGAGGGTTCCCTTTTCTCCACACCCTCTCCAGCATTTGTTGTTTGTAGATTTCTGTTGATGCCTATTGTAACTGGTGTGAGGTGATACCTCATTGTAGTTTTGATTTGCATTTCTCGAATAATTAGTGATGTTAAGCAGCTTTTCATGTGCCTCTTGGCCATCTGTATGTCTTCTTTGGAGAAATGTCTATTTAGGTCTTCTGCCCATTTTTGAATTGGGTTGTTTCTTTAATATTGAGCTGCATCAGCTGTTTATATAGTTTGGAGATTAATCCTTTGTCCGTTGATTCATTTGCAAATATTTTCTCCCATTTTGAGGGTTGTCTTTTTGTCTTGTTTATGGTTTCCTTTGCTGTGCAAAAGCTTTTAAGTTTCATTAGGTCCCATTTGTTTACTTTTGTTTTTATTTCCATTGCTCTAGGAGGTGGATCAAAAAAGATCTTGCTGTAATTTATGTGAAAG
>NW_006793856.1:1887647-1907709 GCF_000442215.2 Lipotes vexillifer | reverse complement strand
AAAGAGTGTTCTTCCTATGATTTCCTCTAAGAGTTTTATAGTGTCCAGTCTTACATTTAGGTCTCGAATCCATTTTGAGTTTACTTTTGTATATGGTGTTAGGGAGTGTTGTAATTTCATTCTTTTACATGTAGCTGTCCAGTTTTCTCAGCACCACTTATTGAAGAGACTGTCTTTTCTCCATTGTAAATTCTTGCCTCCTTTGTCATAGATTAGTTGACCATAGGTGCCTGGGTTTATCTCTGGCCTTTCTATCTTGTTCCATTGATCTGTATTTCTGTTTTTGTGCCAGTACTGTATTGTCTTGATTACTGTAGTATTGTAGTACAACCTGAAGTCAGGGAGTCTGATTCCTCCAGCTCTGTTTTTTTCCCTCAAGACTGCTTTGGCTATTCGGGGCATTTTGTGTCTCCATACAAATTTTAAGATCTTTTCTTCTAGTTCCGTAAAAAATGCCATTGGTAATTTGATAGGAATTGCATTGAATCTGTAGGTTGCTTTGGATACTATAGTCATCTTCACAATATTGATTCTTCCAATCCAAGAACATGGTATATCTCTCCATCTGTTGGTATCATCTTTAATTTCTTTCATCAGTGTCTTATAGTTTTCTGCATACAGATCTTTTGTCTCCCTCAGTAGGTTTATTCTTAGGTATTTTCTTCTTTTTGTTGCAATGGTAAAAGAGAGTGTTTCCTTAATTTCTCTTTCAGATTTTTCATAATTAGTGTATAGGAATGCAAGAGATTTCTGTGCATTAATTTTGTATCCTGCTACTTTACCAAATTCATTGATTAGTTTTAGTAGTTTTCTGGTGGCATCTTTAGGATTCTCTATGTATAGTATCATGTCATCTGCAAACAGTGACAGTTTTACTTCTTTTTTTCCAATTTGTATTTCTTTTTCTTTTCTGATTGCCATGGCTAGGACTTCCAAAGCTATGTTGAATAATAGTGGTGAGAGTGAACATCCTTGTCTTGTTCCTGATCTTAGAGGAAATACTTTCAGTTTTTCACCATTAAGAATGGTGTTTGCTGTGGTTTTGTCGTGTGTGGCCTTTATTATGTTGAGGTAGGTTCCCTCTATGGCCACTTTCTGGAGGGTTTTTGTCATAAATGGGTGTTGAATTTTGTCAAAAGCTTTTTCTGCATCTATTGAGATGATCGTATGGTTTTTATTCTTCAGTTTGTTAATATGGTGTATCATATTGATTGATTTGCATATATTGAAGAATCCTTGCATCCCTGGGATAAATCCCACCTGATCATGGTGTATGATCCTTTTAATGTGTTGCTGGATTCTGTTTGCTAGTATTTTGTTGAGGATTTTTGCATCTATATTCATCAGTGATATTGGTCTGTAATTTTCTCTCTTTGTAGTATCTTTATCTGGTTTTGGTATCAGGGTGATGGTGGCCTCATAGAATGATTTTGGGAGTGTTCCTTCCTCTGTAATTTTTTGGAAGAGTTTGAGAAGAATGAGTGTTAGCTCTTCTCTAAATGTTTGATAGAATTCACCTGGGAAGCCATCTGGTCCTGGACTTTTGTTTGTTGGAAGATTTTTCATCACAGTTTCAATTTCATTCCTTGTGATTGGTCTGTTCATATTTTGTATTTCTTCCTGGTTCAATCTTGGAAGGTTATATCTTTCTAAGGAGTTGTCCATTTCTTCCAGGTTGTCCATTTTATTGGCATAGAGTTGCTTGCAGTAGTCTCTTAGGATGCTTTGTATTTCTGCAGTGTCTGTTGTAACTTCTCCTTTTTCATTTCTAATTTTATTGATTTGAGTCCTCTCCCTCTTTTTCTTGATGAGTCTAGCTAATGGTTTATCAATTTTTTTCATCTTCTCAAAGAACCAGCTTTTAGTTTTATTGATCTTTGCTATTGTTTTCTTTGTTTCTATTTCATTTATTTCTGCTCTGATCTTTATGATTTCTTTCCTTCTGCTAACTTTGGGTTTTGTTTGTTTTTCTTTTGCTAGTTCCTTTAGGTGTAAGGTTAGATTGTTTATTTGAGATTTTTCTTGTTTCTTGAGGTAGGCTTGTATAGCTATAAACTTCCCTCTTAGAACTGCTTTTGCCACATCCCATAGGTTTTTGGATTGTCATGTTTTCATTGTCATTTGTCTCTAGGTATTTTTTGATTTCCTCTTTGATTTCTTGAGTGATCTCTTGGTTATTTAGTAACATTGTTTAGCCTCCATGTGTCTGTGTTTTTTACGTTTTTTTCCCTGTAGTTCATTTCTAATCTCATAGTGTTGTGGTCAGAAAAGATGCTTGATATGATTTCAGTTTTCTTACATTTACTGAGGCTTGATTTGTGACCCAAGATGTTATCTATCCTGGAGCGTGTTCCATGTGCACTTGAGAAGAAAGTGTAATCTGCTGTTTTGGGGTGGAATGTCCTCTAAATATCAATTAAATATTTCTGGTCTATTGTGTCATTTCAAGCTTGTGTATCCTTATTAATTTTCTGTTTGGATGATTTGTCCATTGGTGTAAGTGAGTTGTTAAAGTCCCCCACTATTATTGTGTTACTGTCGATTTCTTCTTTTGTAGCTGTTAGCATCTGCCTTATGTATTGAGGTGCTCCTATGTTGGGTGCATAGATATTTACAACTGTTATATCTTCTTCTTGTATTGGTCCCTTGATCATTATGTAGTGTCCTCCCTTGTCTCTTGTAACATTCTTTATTTTAAAGTCATTTTATCTGATATGATTATTGCTACTCCAGCTTTCTTTTGATTTCCATTTGCTTGGAATATCTTTTTCCATCCCCGCACTTTCAGTCTGTATGTGTCCCTAGGTCTGAAGTGGGTCTCTTGTAGACAACATATATATGGGTCTTGTTTTTGTATCCATTCAGCAAGCCTGTGTCTTTTGGTTGGGGCATTTAATCCATTCATGTTTAAGGTAATTATTGATATGTATATTCCTATTACCATTTTCTTAATTGTTTTGGGTTTGTTTTTGTAGGTCCTTTTCTTATCTTGTGTTTCCCACTTAGAGAAGTTCCTTTCACATTTGTTGTACAGCTAGTTTGGTGGTGCTGAATTCTCTTAGCTTTTGCTTGTGTGTAAAGCTTCTGATTTCTCCATCAAATCTGAATGAGATCCTTGCTGGGTAGAGTAATCTTGGTTTTAGGTTCTTCCCTTTCATCACTTTTAGTATATCATGCCACTCCCTTATGGCTTGTAGAGTTTCTGCTGAGAAATCAGCTGTTAACCTTATGGGAGTTCCCTTGTATGTTATTTGTCGTTTTTCCCTTGCTGCTTTCAATAATTTTTCTTTGTCTTTAGTTTTTGCCAATTTGATTACTATGTGTCCCAGCCTGTTTCTCCTTGGGTTTATCCTGTATGGGACTCTCTGTGCTTCCTGGACTTGGGTGGCTATTTCCTTTCCCATGTTAGGGAAGTTTTCAACTATAATCTCTTCAAATATTTTCTCTGGTCCTTTCTCTCTCTCTCTTCTCCTTCTGGGACCCCTATAATGGGAATCTTGATGCGTTTAATGTTGTCCCAGATGTCTCTTAGGCTGTCTTCATTTCTTTCCATTCTTTTTCCTTTATTCTGTTCTGCAGCAGTGAATTCCACCATTCTGTCTTCCAGGTCACTTATCCATTCTTCTGCCTCAGTTATTCTGCTATTGATTCCTTCTAGTGTATTTTTCATTTCAGTTGTTGTATTGTTCATCTCTGTTTGTTTGTTCTTTAATTGTTCTAGGTCTTTGTTGAACATTTCTTGTATCTTGTTGATCTTTGCCTCCATTCTTTTTCCAAGGTCCTGGATCATCTTCACTATCATTATTCTGAATTCTTTTTCTGGAAGGTTGCCTATCTCCATTTCATTTAGTTGTCTTTCTGGGGTTTTATCTTGTTCCTTCACCTGGTACATAGCCCTCTGCCTTTTCATCTTGTCTTTCTGTGAATGTGGTTTTTGTTCCGTAGGCTGCAGGATTGTAGTTCTTCTTGCTTCTGCTGGCTGCCCTCTGGTGGATGAGGCTGTCTAAGAGGCTTGTGCGAGTTTCCTGATGGGAAGGACTGGTGGTGGGTAGAGCTGGCTGTTGCTCTGGTGGGCAGAGCTCAGTAAAACTTTAATCTGCTTGTCTGCTGATGAGTGGGGCTGAGTCCCTTCCCTGTTGGTTGTTTTGCCTGAGGTGACCCAACACTGGAGCCTACCCGGGCTGTTTGGTAGGGCTAATGGCGGACTCTGGGAAGTCTCACGCCAAGGAGTACTTCCCAGAACTTCTGCTGCCAGTGTCCTTGTGCCCACGGTGAGCCACAGCCACCCCCCACCTCTGCAGCAGACCCTCCAACACTAGCAGGTAGGTCTGGTTCAGTCTCCTGTGGGGTCACTGCTCCTTCCCCTGGGTCCTGATGTGCACACTATTTTGTGTGTGCCCTCCAAGAGTGGAGTCTCTGCTTCCCCCAGTCCTGTCAAAGTCCTGCAATCAAATCCTGCTAGCCTTCAAAATCTGATTCTCTAGGAATTCCTCTTCCCGTTGCTGGACCCCCAGGTTCAGAAGCCTGACGTGAGGCTCAGAAGCTTTGCTCCAGTGGATGGACTTCTGTGGTATAAGTGTTCTCCAGTTTGTGTGTCACCCACCCAGCAGTTATAGGATTTGATTTTACTGTGATTGCACCCCTCCTACCATCTCATTGTGGCTTCTCCTTTGTCTTTGGATGTCGGGTATCTTTTTTGGTGAGTTCAAGTGTCTTCCTGTCAATGATTGTTCAGCAGTTAGTTGTGATTCCAGTGTTCTCGCAAAACGGAGTGAGAGCACGTCCTTCTACTCCACCATCTTGAACCAATCCTGGACTTTTTTTCTAATGTTTCCAGGGCTAAGTGAGTTTTGAACAATTATGAAGCCAGTGTTGAGAATGCAAAATATAATAGTTAGCTGAAGTCTTCATTACTCTTTTAGGTACAACAAATAGGCAGAACTCTCCCCTTTGTAACTTTACCCACCTGATTCTCCTGAAGTTGAAACTATCTCTAATAGTTGAGGAACTAGCCAGCCCATAAAGAGAATCTTAGAGAGCCACAGGACTGGTGAGAGACCTTACAGAGGGGATGGGGAAAAGAAATCAAAGGAGGTTCTAATTTAAGCCTGTCATTCATCACCAAAAACCATTCACTAAGTGCCTCCTCTTATGAGGGCTTAATTCATTTTTTGTGTGTATGAGGAAGTAAATTACTTTTTCTGTGTCTTCAGAGGGGCAGTAATGGTATTTATCAGTCACTTAAAGAATTAACCCTCCACAATCTTGGTTGGTTTGCACCCACGAAGATAAGCAGGTGCTCAGAGCTCAAAAGGAACCTAGATGAGTCTAAGTGAGAGAGTTAGGCTTGGTGCCCAGAAGAGTGTCCTCTGTCCTGCTTCTCTTGTCATCCTCTTGGGGTATTTGTGTGTTGATGGGCAAATAATATAGTCAGAAGTTCTAGAAATTATTGGTCAGATTTTTAAAATCTGTTTTCAAGTTTTCTTGGTTTAAACCTCTTTGTTGACAAATGTTCTTGTGACCCCTTCACTTTGAATGTTAATGTTCTAGTCAGACAATGAATTTCTCTTGCCAGGTTGGTAAGATTGGTTCCTAGTCTAGGGAGTCTTATTTTTTGTTGGAATTGAAAAACACAATGACTAGGGGATTAAATGAAGTAGCTTTTAAGAAGACTACAATAGACACACTACTTTTTGGGCTGTCAAGAATCAATATTGAGCTTCTAGATTTCCTAGCAATTAATGTTTTGTCAAGCAGTTTTTAGGTATCATAGAACTCAGAAAAGAAAATCATACTTGGGATTTTTTTTTTTTTTTTTTTTTTTTTTTCTATGTGGCTTTAACCAAAATTCTGAGGCAACTGTAAAAGTCCCAGTGAATATCTTGCTGAATTTGTATTGTGTTTTCTTACTTTATACTTCATGCCTCTGTCATGAAAATCATCAAAATAATTCAGATTTTTATCATTTCCCACTTAGAGCATAGTCTTGAAAGGTAAGTTACTGAGAAAGTATTTTTAGGCCCTAAATACACATTTCCAAATTAATCTCCAGAAAAATGAATATTTATTTGGCTTTTGGATTGGGAAGGACATCTGTAGCATTAAAAATATAGAGGAAATGACAATGGGAAAGAAAGTAATGGTTTACATTTTTTCCTAGATCAAGAATTCATGAACAAAATTAAGAGGCAAGCCACAAACTAAATTTTGGCGGTACGCGGGCCTCTCACTGTTGTGGCCTCTCCCGTTGCGGAGCACAGGCGCCGGACACGCAGGCTCAGAGGCCATGGCTCACGGGCGCAGCCGCTCCGCGGCATGTGGGATCTTCCCGGACCGGGGCACGAACCCGTGTCCCCTGCATCGGCAGGCGGACTTTCAACCACTGCACCACCAGGGAAGCCCGGGATTTTTTTTAAAAATCAAAAGAGAATCAGTAGAATTTATTAGAAAACATTGATTCAATTCTGAGAGTCCCAGAAGTTGTCAGCCAGAGCATTTGAGAAAGCCATTTTGAAGAAAGCAAGCTATGTTATCACTACAAACTATTTTTAAATAGCAACCAAAAATCAATCTCATAGCTCAAGATTCTTAGCATTAGTTTTGTGAATAATTGCATGTGGTATAATGTTATCATGCTTAGAGTATTCAGTTATGTGAAAAAGGAAAAGAAAAAAACATATTTGCCATTAGTTTAGTCCCTTAATGACTCTAAGCTGACTAACATAGTTCCGTTTATTTCCCTGGATAGGGGATTTGCAGAGTGCTTGGGGAATATGGATTAAAAATGCCTGGTTGTGTTCACAGTTTCACAAGTCATTCCCAACGGTGATTTTAAGCTTCTGAAGACATGTTCTAGTATTCAGTTTTCTGATATTGTTGCTCTAAAAAATACAGATGGCTCATGTCATTATTTTTACAAGGAACTTTTGTTTTAACTTGTGCTTAATTATTTTCAACATTTTTTTTTTCTAAGGCAAATAAAAAATTGAAATTGGAAAATGGTGGCCTGGTGAGGGAGAATTTACGACTGAAAGCTGAAGTTGATAACAGATCACCCCAGAAGTATGTATTTTGCTAACAGAGCAATGTTTCAGGTTATGTCAATGTTTTAGAATAAGCTGCTGTTACAGTTTGTGTTTGTCATTTGACTCTTCTCATTGAAGCATGTAAGTTTAAATAGAATGTCTTACCTCTAAACATCAAGTGTATACTTATGTTACTGGTAAAATCTTAGTCGTAGTTAAGACTAATGTTGAAGAAAAGATTTCCCTCTGATCCTTTTTCTGTATCTGATTAGCAAGAGGATTGTTTTATGTTACCTAAGATAGGTGAGCCTTCACTTGGTTTTACATGTAACTGTTTAGTGGTCCTAACAAAGAGTAGGGAGAGTAACATAATGCCCTTTAGACTTTTTCTGAAATAATCAAAGTTAAAATTCATATAGTGCTTTCTCTTTGCCAGGTATAACAACCTGTGATGTAGAACTATTATTATTCTCCATTTACAGTTGATGAAATGGAGGCATAGAGATCAAATTAATTTTTCTAAATCTGCATTGCTACTAAGTGGTGGAAATAGGATTTGAACCAATGTAGTCTAGCCCCGGAATCTGTGTTCTGTTACATTACATTGAAAACTATTACACTACCCATTATACTAAAAAGCCTATCTGAAATAGAATTTTAAGGCATCATTTGTTGAATTTTGGACTGATTTGAACTATACGGTTAAATGAATTTATTCTTTTATGATGGGATAGTTTTCACTCCATTCCAAAAGGTAAGCGGTTGGAACTATTGACCCACTTAACAGTTAGTTTAAAATGATAAGAAGCCATTGAGAGTTAAGACTTGAAGATTGAGAAAAGATGGGAGACAGTGCTTAAGGTTGTTATTTTTCTAGGAAAAAAAATGACAAGTGAAAAGAGAATATGGCCCCCATCCCTCTGAGGAGTGGCATATCAGAACTCCACACTTTTCCCATCCAACCATTAGACTTCATTTTTTCCTAATGGAAAAAGACAAAGACAGACATAAACAAACAGTGGAAATTTATCCTACCAGAGGTAGTTCTCTGCTTGTCATTTGAAAAGGAGAAAATATTGCCTTTAGTAGAACAAGTGTAGTATCAGGAAATGGTAGAAATAAACCATAATTACTCAAAGCAGAGATAACTAACCAATAGACAAAGAAGCATAGCTTTTACTTTTAAATAGTTCCTTCCCCTTTTTTCTTTCACTTCAGATAATATTGTACTTTGATGAATTAGTGAAATAAACGTAAGAAGTGTTGCCATTATTATATGGCGGTTTGAATCTCTGCTCTTCTCATTTATTGGCAGCTCGCCTTGCCAGTCATAGTAATGCTTGTCCATTAGCCATTTCCCACGGCAGGCTGAATGGAACTAAAGCCATTTTGTTTGTAGCTTTTATTTCTTGAAAAGTTGCCCACCAGATTTCAGATTTAATACTAGCCACCAGGATGTGTGTTTTTAAATAGCCATGACTCCTACCTGATAAACAACTGAAGAATCTTATCTAAAGAAACCTCACTGCCGTCTATTCTAACAAGCAACCACACTTCTGAATCCCATATAACTTTGGGATTTGCTATCTTTAACTTCCATTCCTTCCCTTCAGGGGAAAGGAACAGTTTCACTTAAAAAACGATTTGAACTGACCCCTATTCCTGATCAATTTGCAATGCATTGAGGTATTAAAAGCATGGCTTTTGATTTATAGCCTTAGTTTACTCTGCATCACAAAACCCTAGTGGGATTCAGAGAGAAGCTGACCACAGCTGAAAATACCCAGATCTGGTTCACCTGAAGAGAGCTCCTATTCGTATTGAAAAGAATATGAAATTTCAAGAGTTTAAAAGTAAATGCAAGCAAATAAAAACCATCTATTCCATTTCATTGCCTTGATTAAGAAGTGCCTTGACAAATTATTTTTCTCTTATCTACTCGGTTAGGTGTCAAGTTATACTTTTTATACACATGACCTTAGTTTCTGATGTATCTTTCAGGTTGTGCAGACATATTCTACAAATCATGCAGAAGAGAGAGCTTTAAAATTTAGATACTAGAGAGGAAAAAAATTAGGAAGGTATATTTGTTAGCTTGGACTGCTATAACAAAATACTATAGACAGGGTGGCTTAAACATTGGGTATTTATTTTCTTACAGTTCTGGAGGCTAGAAATCCCAGATCAAGGTTCAGCGATTTTGGTTTCTGGAAAGGGCTCTCTTTTAGGCTTGCAGACAGCTGCCTTCTCACTATGTCTTCACATGTCAGAGAGAGAGAGAGCGTGCACGCTCTGGTCTCTCTTCTTCTTATGAGGATGCCAGTCCTGTTGGATTAGGGCCTCATCTTTATGGTCTCATTTAACCTTAATTACCTCCTGAAGACCCTGTCTCTGAATATAGTCACATTGGGGTTTAGGGCTTCAACAAATGAATTTGGTGGGGAAGTTGGGAACACAATTCAGTCCATAGCAGAAGGTATTTCTTTTTAGGACACTCAAGCAAATATCATGCTATTGCCCCAAAACTAGACTAACATCTGGTGTCAAGGGGGACTTAGACATTTACATTGGTGTCAAGTAGATAGTATTGTATGAAAGTAATATATTTTATAATTTTTAAAAACAGTGCTATAATCTTTAAAATGAAATCTGGATTATCATTTATCTCCTCTGCTATTGTTTTTCTAGTCTATCTTTTACCCTCCATTATATCCAGTCTTAAAGTATACCTGCATATTTTTCCTTTCTCAACTTTAGCTTAAAAGCCCTTTTGAGCAGTGTGGCAGATATCCTACTAATCGTACTCTTCTGGGTTTCAATAATATCCATTCTATTCCTTGTCAAAAATTCATTGTCTCGATATCTAAACTGGTGGTCCAGAAAAATGTGATCTTTTTCTTTGACTTGATGTAGCCAAAGACTTCCTGAATTTGTCTTCTAATTTGTTTCAGCTGGAGAAAGCCGTCTGTTTGCCCTTTCAGTTTTCTCTAACATGGACTCCTAAGAGAATCAGATTTAATATTCAGAACTCAAGAGGTGGTGGTAATGTCCTTCAGTTTACAAGACTGTTACGCGAAGAAAACTTACTCTCCCAACCAACCCAGAAATACTAAAAGTTTATTTACTTGACAGTATCCTAGGTGCTTTGGACTATACAAAATAAATACTCTTTCTGACCCCTAAAGTAGGTTAGGCTCCCTTGCTGTAATTTCTCTTACTACCTTGTACTTTCCCTTTTTAGCACATATCCCAATTACTAATAATTAATGTTTTGTGTAATTATTTGTTTCCTGTTCTTCTGTTTGAGTGAGGACTATAGTTTTATTCACGGTTGTAGCCCTGCATTTTATAGTGTTCTGACTAATATTCTGCTCCTAGTATATATTTGTTGAGTAAATGAATAAAAACGTAGCTCCCAAGACTATGAGAAAACAGACAGACAAATCCAGAATATGGTATAATCAAGTGGAAAAATGACCAGATTTCTTCATTAAATCATTGGCAAAATGGGAGGGGAAGCCTGATTTACAATAAAAGAGGACTAAGAGATATAATAACCAAATGCAGTACATGGATTTTGTTTGGATATTGATTAATAACAAATGTCAGAAGACATTTTTGAGGCAATTGGATATATTTGAATATGAACTAGATATTAGATGATACCAAGGAATTACTGTTAATTCTGTTTAGGTCTTATGGTTACTTAACAAAATGTCCATGTTTTCTTTAGAAATGCATACTAAAATATGAACTGTAGTATATTTTAACAAAAAAAGGGATATATATATATATATATGTGTGTGTGTGTGTGTGAAATGAGGCAAAATCTTGATAATTCTTGAATGTGGGTGATGAGTATATGGAGTTATTCCTATTCTCCGATTAAAACCAACAAAACATAGTCCTTGCTTCCAGGAAGTTCGTAATCTAATGAAGACGAGAAAAAATACATGAAACGATTAAATACTAAATAGTTACTAAGTCAAATAGCAGAGACAGCAATATGAGTTCAGAGAATGGCCAGTTGGTTGGAGTGACGAGAGTCTTTATCTAAGAGGCAGGACTTGAGCCCAGCTTTGAAAGATGGAGATTTCAGTGAAGAGGAAGGCATTCTGAGCAAGAGGAAACAGCTTGAGCGGTTAGGAGTATTAAGAGGTCCCTTCAGCTCTAGTTCCTTGTCTCCAGAGTAGCCACAAGTCATGGCCAAGAAACACGGTGGCTTCCTTCTCAAACTCAGCAGAGCAGAGGTCCTCTGTGTAATTTGCACATCTCTCCATTGTGACCGTCATCATCCCGCTTAAACAGCTGGTTAGCACAATTCCACTACATCTAGTACTCCACTACATTCTGCTCTAAGCAGAAAGGCCTGTTCTCAGTCTCCTATTTAATGGGGAATGCCAAGTGTCACACCTCCACATGATAAGAAACAAGAATAAGAAGCTGAAGGGAGGACTTTAGAATTGCATTTCTCTATTCCTGAACTGTGCCAGGAAGTGTGATATATTTGTCCATGATAGAGAGAGGAGTTCCTTAGTGATTTTTTCGCTCGAAGGGGTATGAAGAATTGATTTGTAAAGCATTTGAGAGTCCCATGCCCTCTCTCTGAGATCTCTCTGTTCAGTTGTGACATTTTTTTTGCTCTAGTCACGCTAGGCAGAGTTTGTGCCATGTTGCCGCCTATTATGAGGCTTTAGCAGAGCAGATGTCCATGCCCTTAGCTTCTAATTACCTTAAAGCTTAGGGTATAAAGCTCCATATACAAAATTCCATAGGTCATTTAAATCAAACCTGGTTATAATTGGATTAATGGCTTTCCTTTCTATAAATATGTGTTTGGGAATGTCATTGTATCTTTAGTGAGATCTGTGGGTTTGATACTATGGTAGTGTTAAGCATCATTTTTACTGCCCAGCAGCCCCAACGCTTATCATTATGGACCAGTCTTCACCCATGCCTCAGCTCCTTCTGGGGGAAGATAAAGGCTCCAGGTACTCTCTAGATGGTGAGCAGTATTTCCTATTATTAGTACATGAAAAAAGTGCTCTGAGGAGGAAAGAATAGACTTCATAAGTCATAACCTGCACGTTCTTCCCTTCTTCCTGTATTTGTGTTCCTTGAGCCGTCTTATCAACTCCCATGGCTTTAATAATCATCTACTTGTATGTCTGAGATTACAAAACAAAATCTAAATCTTTGGCCTTGCCTTTTCTCCTAAACTGTAGATTAGTGTTTCCATCTATCTATTTTATACTTTCACTCAAGATCCTATACCTTAAATTCACCACAAAGCACAGTAGTTAAATAAATGCTTAGTTCTGGAGACAACAGTACCTGGATTCAGGTTTCCTTGCTTCCACTCTGTCTCTCTTTTCCCTACCCAGTTCACTTTCACCATGCTCAAAATTGCTTTTTATAAAGTATAAATCACACTATTAAATCTCCTATCTGAAACTCTCCAGTGTTTTCGTGAAATAAAATCCAGACTCTTCACCAACTAGTCTGTGCTTGCTTATTCCACTTCATCTCATTCTAATTCCCCCAGCTAATCCTGCTCTAGCCATACTGGTCTTCTTCTGTTTCTAAAACATGCTAGACTTTTTCCCTCTGCTTAGAATGTTTTGCTTCTGCATCGTTATGTGGTTGTCTCCTTTTGTCATCAGTCAGAGAGGCTTTTCCTGACCATTCAATCTAAAGCAGCCCTCTGAGGTTGTCCTTGTGACCTTACTCTTGTGGAGTTTAGAATGGAGAAGACAGAACAAGAGGTCAAGCAACTAAACAAACATGGTAATTTCAGTGATAAAGGCTAAGACAGTAATACTGTAACATTGGTTGTGCATTAACTATGGGCTCTGTTATAAGTACATCTCAAGTTTTAACTCATTTAAACCTCACCGGAACCTATAAGATAGGTACTACTTACTGAGCACATTTCACAAAAGATAAAAACTGAGATACAAAAAGTTTAAGTATCTTCCCCCAAATCACAGCGCTAGTAAGTGGACAGAGTTCAGTTCTAGAGAGTCTGGCTCTGGAGCCTGTGCTCATAACCACATGCTATATTGCTTCGCCATGCCATGATTTTATTACTACAGTTAAGAAAACATAGGCAGAACGCTCTACGACATAAATTACAGCAAGATCCTTTTTGACCCACCTCCTAGGGAAATGGAAATAAAAGCAAAAATAAACAAATGGGACCTAATGAAACTTAAAAGCTTTTGCACAGCAAAGGAAACCATAAGCAAGACGAAAAGACAACCCTCAGAATGGGAGAAAATATTTGCTAATAAAGCAACTGACAAAGGATTAATCTCCAGAATATACAGGCAGCTCATGTAGCTCAATATCAAAAAAGCAAACAATCCAATCCAAAAATGGGCAGAAGACCTAAATAGACATTTCTCCAAAGAAGATATACAGATTGCCAACAAACACATGAAAGGATGCTCAGCATCACTGATCATTAGAGAAATACAAATCAAAATTACAATGAGATATCACCTCACACTAGTCAGAATGGCCATCATGAAAAAATCTACAAACAATGCTGGAGAGGGTGTGGAGAAAAGGGAACCCTCTTGCACTGTTGGTGGGAATGTAAATTGATACAGCCACTATGGAGAACAGTATGGAGCTTCCTTAAAAAACTTAAAATAGAACTACCATATGACCCAGCAATCCCACTACTGGGCATATACCCTAAGAAAACCACAATTCAAAAAGAGTCATGTACCACAATGTTCATTGCAGCTCTACTTAAAATAGCCAGTACATGGAAGCACCCTAAGTGTCCATTGACAGATGAATGGCTAAAGAATATGTGGGGCTTCCCTGGTGGCGCAGTGGTTGAGAGTCTGCCTGCCAATGCAGGGGACGTGGGTTCATGCCCTGGTCCGGGAGGATCCCACATGCCGCGGAGCGGCTGGGCCCGTGAGCCATGGCTGCTGAGCCTGCGTGTCCGGAACCTGTGCTCCGCAACGGGAGAGGCCACAACAGTAAGAGGCCCACATACCGCACACACACACAAAAAGAATATGTGGCACATATATACAACGGATTATTACTCAGCCATAAAAAGAAAGGAAATTGAGTTATTTATAGTGAGGTGGATGGACCTAGAGACTGTCATACGGAGTAAGTCAGAAAAACAAATACCGTATGCTAACACATACATATATAGTATGCTAACACATATATATATAGGAATATTAAAAAAACGGTTCTGAAGAACCTAGGGGCAGGACAGGAATAAAGACACAGACGTAGAGAATGGACTTGAGGACACAGGGAGGGGTAAGGGTAAGCTGGGACGAAGTGAGAGAATGGCATGGACATATATACACTACCAGATATAAAACAGATAGCTAGTGGGAAGCAGCCACATAGCACAGGGAGATCAGCTCGGTGCTTTGTGACCACCTAGAGGGGTGGGATAAGGAGGGTGGGAGGGAGATGCAAGAGGGAGGGGATAGGGGGATATATGTATATGTACAGCTGATTCACTTTGTTACACAGCAGAAACTAACACACCACTGTAGAGCAATTATACTCCAATAAAGATGTTAAAAAAAAAAAAGAGTAAGGAAGTAGAAGGTGCAGAAGCAAGGGACTGCTTCCATCCTCCCACCCTTCTCTTTCTTTAATGTTTAACAGTGGCTTTATGAGGTGAATGCTTGAAAGTATTCAACATTAAATTCAATGTACTTTACATGAATGTTTGCAAATACATTGTTAGCAATTCTTAAATATTTCAAATCAACTAACTTGAAGTGCAGAAGACTTCTTCTCAAATAACTCTTCTGAGGTGACATGAAAACTGAAAGCAGCCTATGACTTGGGTCCAGCCTTGCTGCCTATGTCCTTCACTTGCAAAACCCCAGCACCTGAGAGGCACCTGATAAATACTTGCTGAATAATTAAATAAGTAGATAAATAACATTCGATAAATTACTTGACCTGTTGGGGCCATTGCTTTCTTTATATAAAATGTGGATAATGTACTGCTTTGGGGATTAAAGGAAATAATCGTATGTCCTTGGCACAGCGTGTAACAGAAAGAACTGGTAGAGGTTTGTGTCTAAATAACTGTATCCATTATGCATCCCACACAAAATATTGTTTATCCTCTTGCTTTGTTCCTGTGCTCCTTCATGCCTTTACTACTGGTCCGGTTGCCTAAGATAAAAACTCCGGGGCTTCCCTGGTGGCACAGTGGTTTAGAGTCCGCCTGCCGATGCAGGGGACATGGGTTCGTGCCCCGGTCCAGGAAGATCCCACATGCCACGGAGCGGCTGGGCCCATGAGCCATGGCCCCTGAGCCTGCGCATCCGGAGCCTGTGTTCCGCAATGGGAGAGGCCACAACAGTGAGAGGCCCGCGTACCGCAAACAAACAAACAAAAAAACTCCAATCTTCCTATGTTTCTCCACCCCTTGTCCTCACCCCACACCTAACTGTTCAGTATATTCTATCCTACCTATTAAATGCCTCAGTAACACATCTTGTTCCCACTAGTTTAGATCCACATGATTTCGTGCTTAGCCGATTTTAACAACCTTCCGACTGATTGCTCTTCTTTTCTTCTCTCAACCCTGGAGCATCTGCTTTATTGTTGCCTGAATTCTAAAATATAACTTTGATCATCTCACTGCCTTGCTTAATAACCTTTGGTGATTTCCCATTGCTCACAAATTGAAGCCCAAATTTCTTAGTATAGTATGGGAGCCGCTTTCCCAATATGATTTCAGCTTAGCCTTCTTAGCACCTCTCCAACCTTCTTCTTATACTCTGCTGTGGCCATGCTGAATTTCTCCCTGGGCCGAGATTTGCCATGTTATGACATGTACCTTTGCTCATGTCTTTTCCTTTGCCTTCCCTGGTCCTCTCCATTAGCCTCTCTGTTTTTATTCTGCCTGGTTAATCCCTACCCATCCTTTGAGATCGAGCCCAGTTGTCAGTTTATCTATGAGACCCTACGAGATTTCCAAGATGATTCTTTTATCATACTGTTTTAAGGATTACATCGTATACTGACCAGCTCTGACTGTCATGCTCAGTTAATCTGCCAGCTCCTTGGAGCTTTTTTTTTGGCCACACCACACAGCTTGCGGGATCTTATTTCCCCAACCAGGGATCAAACCCATGCCCCCTGTGATGGAAGCGCAGAGTTCTAACCACTGGACTGCCAGGGAATGCCCAAGACGTGTTTTTTTTTTTTTTCTAATGAACTCTGTGTGTATCTGTATAAAGTGTGAGTGTTTGTGTGTGTGTGTGTGTATTTTTCATCTGGGACATGGCAGAAGGAAGGAGTCCTTACACTCTAATACTTTATACTGCTGCTTGGAGGGAACTGACCAAGGAATTAAGATCTTGAGCTTTCTTGAAGCTTAAGGTATATAGGGTTTAAGAGGGCAGAAAGTCAGAGATTCCTGGCATTCTGCAAATGAGGAGAGTAGAGGGATTTCCTGAAGTTTTCCAAAATTGTACTAGAGATTGAGAGATAGAAAGAGGAAAAGAGGAGGTAGTGTCAGGGCTTGCCTGGCTCTGGGACGATGTTTCTGGTCTGAGTCACCTTACTTGAACCAGGTTTTCCTGCCCTTACCTGTCTCCATGCTGACAGTGAGCTGTGCCCCTTCCTGGTTCACAGGTCTGCTCTTCCTAAACTGTGTCTCAAGATGTGCCAGTACTACACCTGGCTTTCAGCTTCCTCAGCAGCATCTCTGCTCTTGCTAGCCTTGGCTGTTCTCTCTTCTTGACCTTTTCTGGCCTTTTTTGTTTCTCACGATTCTGCTCTGACAAATGCCATGATTCCTGGTATTTGACCCCAGCCTGATCCGTTCACTGATTCTGTTGTGCCCTTTGGTTTTCCCGGAAGGGGAACTTGTAGACTGTCAGGGGAGCCTGATGATACCCTGGGGCCAGACTGTGACAGCTGGGTGTGCTCAGGCCCCTCAGCTGCCTGAGGGGCCCTTCTCTGGATACTCAGCTAATTGGGGGTGGACAGTTAACTGCAGTTTTCTGTCAACTTGCCTTTATTGTATTGATAAGATATTTTAGGAGCCTGTAGTGCATGCTAATGACTAAGCGGTAAGGTTGTCAGAAAGATTATGAACTGCGTGAGAACAAGGATAATGTCTTCTACTCCTTTTGTTTTCCTTCCTCATCACCTCTCAGCGTGCATTAGTCCTCGATAACTATCATCTGAGCAATAATTACAGAGTGGCTGGATCACAGTTTTTTGTTTTATTTTGTTTCGTGTTGTTCTTCATGCTGAGAGAGAGAGATTGATTTAACTATGGTGAAAAATGTATAGATATTATCAGTTCAGAGATTTTTAAGCATGCTTTTTTTCACCCAGTAACAGTTAAAAGATATGAAGTAGCATGTCTCAAGGTTCTCTCCTTCCATGAAAGGTTAGGATCGCCATTTATGTCATGTCAACTTTGAGGCTGATCTTTTAGGGCATTAAATTAGGGCATTTCTGCATGGAATTGAAATGAGATATATTTAACAAATAGAGTGGAACTTACTCCACAGTAAAAAGAGTAGTCCATCTTCAGGCAGTGAATATAGATGTGGGTTAGCCCTTTTTAGAGATTTACCACAAAAAAGAACCTGTTCCTCTTCAATTTACATATGCTGCCCAGCACTTGGGTGTTTTCTATTAGGAATTTCTAGGTATAGCAGCAAGAATTTTCACCACTATTTTTAAATACAAATGCATGGTTAGTTCAATAAAATAAACACACAGAAAAAACCTTTCTTTAAAATTGTGTTAATAATACGAGCTTTTTTATTTTGGCTGCGTTGAGTCTTCGTTGCTGCGTGCGGGCTTTCTCTAGTTGTGAGCGGGAGCTACTCTTCGTTGCGGTGCACAGGCTTCTCATTGCTGTAGCTTGTTGTGGAGCACGGGCTCTAGGTGTGCAGGCTTCAGTAGTTGCAGCACGCAGGCTCAGTAGTTGTGGCACACGGGCCCTAGAATGCACGGGCTTCAGTAGTTGTGGCGTGTGGACTCAGTAGTTGTGGTGAACGGGCTTAGTTGCTCCGTGGCATGTGGGATCTTCCCAGACCAGGAATCAAACCTGTGTCCCCTTCATTGGCAGGCAGATTCTTAACCAGTGTGCTACCAGGGAAGTCCCTGAGCTATTATTTTTAAACTCTGTTCTCCGTTTGAAAGCTTGCCAATCAGACCCTACCTTAATTTTTTTTTTTTTTTTTGCGGTACGCGGGCCTCTCACTGCTGTGGCCTCTCCCGTTGCGTAGCACAAGCTCTGGATGCGCAGGCTCAGCGGCCATGGCTCACAGGCCCAGCTGCTCTGCGGCATGTGGGATCTTCCGGACCGGGGCACGAACCCGTGTACCCTGCATCGGCAGGCGGACTCTCAACCACTGCGCCACCAGGGAAGCCCTACCTTAACTTTTAAACAGGATTTTTGGGAGGTGGAGGAAGAAGGAATGGCTGCAAGGGCCTTAATTCTTTGTCTAGTTCCACTGTCCATGTGACCTTTGTCTTTAGGGGGAAATTGTGGCCTTTTTTTATTCTTCCAAATATTGGAGCATTCTGTTTTGTGATAAATATAACAATATAAGATGGAATATAACATAGCTTGTGTTTTTTGTTCCTATTAGAACCCTAGATAAGTAAGTACCTATGTGATATTTAAGTCCTAAAATTATACATTAAAATTTTGCTCATTTCACATTGGTAGCTTTGTTTCCTTGTAGTTGAAGATGCCTGCTGATTGTGCATGAGGTAGACAAGAAGATAATATATGCTTTTTACACATAGCACAATTAAAGATGGAGCTTCCAGTTTATGGTTCTGGTTCAGATTTAGTATTCATATCTCTGGTTAAAATAGTCACCCTTTTTGGGTTGGCATTTGCCAGGTTGATCTGTCTGTGCTATAGTTTCCTGCAAGGCCATTTTAATAAATGATCTTTGGAAGTTTGAAAATACTCTTGAACTTATGTCTAGAACATAATAGGTGTTTGATAAATATTTATTGGCTTTGTGCATACATATCTGAATGTATTTCTACATCTTGTTATTTCCTCTCCATATTTCTAATAGCAAATGTATGTATTAATAAATACTACAACAATTCTAGTCCCTTGACCATATATACAGACTTGGCACTCAGTAGACACGCTTGCGTTTTGTACTATGTCATAGTATAACTAGGTGCTGACATTATTTAAGAAAGGATCTCATGTTCAAGCATCTCATATGGCTTCATACATGGTGTTTGGACTCAGACAGACTTGGCTTCTTGCTGCTTCTTTCTGCATAACCTGGAAGAAGAGACAACCTTTTTTTTTTTTTTTTTGCGGTACGCGGGCCTCTCACTGTTGTGGCCTCTCCCGTTGCGGAGCACAGGCTCCGGACGCGCAGGCTCAGCGGCCATGGCTCACGGGCCCAGCCGCTCCGCGGCATGTGGGATCTTCCCGGACCGGGGCACGAACCCGTGTCCCCTGCATCGGCAGGCGGATTCTCAACAACTGCGCCACCAGGGAAGCCCTAGAGACAACCTTTTTAAGCGTCTCATTTTTCATCTTTAAAATAAGAATAATAGATCTTGCTTCATAAAGTTAACATGACAATTAAATTAGGTAAGTTAATATATACCAAGCATATAGCGATGTCCTTGACACAAGTAAACTTTCAGTGAATTGTGGCTGCTGCTGTTATTGTCACCAGCGTTGTTGTTAGTAGTCACAGCACTGTGGAAGATTTGTCTGTTACATTTACTTTTGGTAATTTCCATCCCCAGAGTTCACTTGCCTTTATTTATTTATTTATTCGGATGTTGGGCCAGGGAAAAGAAACATTATCTTGAGTCTTCAGGAGGGAAGAGGTTTTTCCTGTTCTCTTTTGGTATGCCTCATGTTGTTTAATATATTTTTGTGGACTCAACTAGTGTGACAAGGATTGGCCATAGACAGTACTTTAATGATTAACAGATTCTCTAGGAATGTAACATTTTCATAACTTTCATTTTAAACAGAGAAAACTCTCTTGAAGAAACACTGGTAA
>NW_006793856.1:1887442-1887637 GCF_000442215.2 Lipotes vexillifer | reverse complement strand
CAGCAGTGGATGAAAATGTATAGGGCACTTTCCAGAGCTTCTCTAGTAGTTTAAACACAGAACGCTCTACCCCATCCTCCTGATACATACACAGGGATGAGAGTAGATATGAGTAATGCACAGACAGCTCATTGGGAGCAGGTGAGAGAAAGGTCACCACCACCAAGTACAGTCTTGAGCTGCCGACAGTGCCGG
>NW_006793856.1:1858510-1887432 GCF_000442215.2 Lipotes vexillifer | reverse complement strand
CCCCTGTGCCCTTTCCCTGGAGTATGCCTCCTCCGCATCCTGTACACACATGCATCCTGTACACACATGCGTACAGCAGAGCACAGCACTGGACCTCCCCCTTTCCTTCCCAGCCCCGCCCAAACTCAGATCCTAAAGAGCTCATATCACAGACTACTCACTGAAGTTCTATGTAATCAAAAAGAGGCATTTGCAGGGCTTCCCTGGTGGCGCAGTGGTTGAGAGTCCGCCTGCCGATGCAGGGGACACGGGTTCGTGCCCCGGTCCGGGAAGATCCCACATGCCGCGTAATGGCTGGGCCCGTGAGCCATGGCTGCTGAGCCTGCGCGTCCGGAGCCTGTGCTCCGCAACGGGAGAGGCCACAACAGTGAGAGGCCCGCGTACCGTAAAAAAAAAAGAGGCATTTGCAAACTTAAGGAATCTTTAACCCATACATTATGCTATAGGAGAAAATACTTAGGAAAGGGAAAGGAACAATAGAAAATCTTTTCCCCTAAAACTTTTATCTCTCTTCCATGTTTTAAGAAGATACTTTCCTAGTATCTCCATAAGTCAGGGAATGAGAGGATATGCAACTGCAGCTATATAGCCAGGCAACTCTGCAATAAAATTTACTGTATGCCTGGGTCATTCTTTTCTTAGATAAATATAACAGTTCTTTAAAAAACAATTGTTGAGACTCACTTAAGTTTACTTGGTTTTCCCACATACCAAGCATTACTTTAGTACAGGTAATCCTCACTTTTCATGGTTGTATAGAATCATAAAAATGACCTTTCAACCTAAAACCATGCAAAGCAATCTCAGTCATCAGTGAGAAAAATCAAATTGTTCTATAAACTTTAATAATTTTTATCAAAACATTAAATCTCTTACTGTCAGTTATAAATGTATATGAAGATGAAAAAATAGTAAAACTGATACTTATTTAGTACATTAATATTTTTATGGTACAATTTAAAACATTAGAAACATTGAGAGTTGAAATGTTTTATTTCTTTATAAAAAACTTACGGAGAATAATTTGAGTAGTGCTTGCCTTCTTAGCGTATAGCTCATGATATGAAGGCAGCAACTTTTCTAACGCTTCAACAACTATTCCTAAGTTTGCATCAGCTTTACATTTAATCCTTTTGTGCTTTCAATATTGTGAAATAGCTCCATGTTGCTTTAATGTGAAGTTTTTTGCCAGCCTGTCTCTTCCTCTAGACATCTTTATCCTTTTCATCACAGCCACTTCTTTCATTTATGTCAACAAGTTCGCCTTTCCCAAGTTCCTCTGGCTTACCTAGGGTCTCTCAAATAGTGACAGTTTCAACATTCCCACAGTCAGCTATTCTTCTCTACACTTACATTTGATTCTAACTTTACTACTGGCATTAATCACTTTTCCATTTCTTTGCTATACCTCATCTTTGTTGCCTAGTTCTGTCTTTTGATTATCCATTTTTGTAAAATGTCATGTGACAGCACAACTATATGTTTTATTGTCTGTGTATGAAGTGAATAACAGGTGCACAGTCACTTTCAGACTTTGAGAGAAGTGACCTGATTGGTCACTGTTCATGATGCACGGTCTGTTGTTTATATAGTGTTTTGTGAACTGCAAAGCTGGCAGTGAAGTTTTACTTTATGCAGCTACTCACAGTTAATATAATGTGGTAAATTTGAACCATGTTGTTCAGTGACTGGTGGTATTTAACTAAACTGTGGTAACTGAAATTTGTGCATGTCGAAACCATCAAGGACCTCGATATTGAAGACCTATCAGATAGGCTGGATCACAAAAGCTGGTCCATATCCAAAGATTGCTTTCACTTTGTTTCACTCTTACCTCAGGGAGTAAGTAAGGAAAACATATAAAATCAAAGGTACATGGAAGGCAGAGGGGCTCACTTCCCCAGAACCCCTCTTGTTCCTCAAGAAGATGTTTCTGAAGTTTGGTGGTCTCAGCAACCCACTGGGCTTTGCTGCATTAATCCCTTTTGTTGGGGCTGCCATTGAGAACTAGAGGGGCAAAGTAAATTACTCAAGTTTCACAGCTAGTTAATGGCTGCATAGCACTAGAGGTTCTTTTGACACTTGGTTCTGGCATTTATTCTTTTACCACATTTGCTTTCTTCTGACACCCTTCAAACACATCCTGTGCCTCCTGTGTGATGAGCTATGAGAAAATGTGGCCTTGGGAACTTTTCATTATTAGAGATGCCCTTACTCTAGTTATAATACCTCAGAGGTCAAACCAATAGGACTTCTCATTTCTCTTACTTCTAGTAGAGACAGGACCAGTCTTGTACTTATGTAGCTTTTTGAACAGGGGAGCTCTCAGCCAGAACGTGTACATCAGTTAACGTTGCAAGATGAAGAATCCTTTAAGCTTCTCCTTAGATTTTAGCAAAACACACTTCTGATATCAGATGCAGCCCCCAAACTGCTTTATGTTTTCTCTGACATAATGAAGCCTTTGGCCATCACTGCTGCTTTGAAAATCAAAGCCTTCTGGTCTCTAATGGAATGTTTATAAAAATACTCCATTTTGAAATTTGCGCAGGAAAAGGAAGTATGGTAAATGATATTAGAAATCCCTCTGGCTTGCCTTGGCATTGATTCATTTAATGTTATGTAGTCTGGAAATATCTGGAATTAGTGTGAATAAGAGAGTATTAATACCCAAAGTTAAATAAGCTCTTATCCTCATTGTTTTCATCCATGGAAGTATAGCATCAGGTGTGCATCTCTAATTGTTATTTCTATATGATCAAGTAAATTGTCTCTTGCCAAATTTAATATTGGTATCTAGGGTAAGCTAAAAATATGTCAGAAGTCTCATCTGTTTGCATTCTCTTGCTAAGGTGAAAGTGGAAAGTTTTTTTGGATGGAGTAGAGTGTAGAACAGCAAGCCTGTACAATAAAAAGAACTATACTGTGTATATATGTCATTCTCTGTTGCTTTCTCTGGTGTCAGTGAAAAAAAGAAAATAAGCAGTCAAACGTATGAAACATTTAGTTTAGTAATATAGTGACTCATAATACTTACATGTGAAAGAGGCCCAAGGACCTTTGGATTATCCTGTGGTGTTGGCTCTGTCTTGATGTAAGGCATTGATGTATCTTAAAGTAAGAAAATAACATCTATTAAAAAAATATTTAATGAGAAACTACTGTGTACTCTGAATTGTTGTAGGGAGCTAGCTATAATTCCTGTTTTCCTGGAGCTTTTACTCTAATGGGGAAGAGAGAGACAGAAAACAGATAAGCTACATGGACTGATAAATTAATTGATCAGTTCATTGGGTTTCACTATATATTTCTTTTAGTTTGCCCACCAGCACAGTTCCATTATTAGAATGGTAAAAAGGTCTGAATATTTGAAGTGTTATAGACTTGCAGAGTATTGAAATAGAACTTAGGGGAATTGAGGGCATTGACCTTTTAGAAAACAGCTGGCTCCATCAGTGACTCCTCCTTGCTTGTCCCTCTCATATGTGCTTAGTTGCTGGCCTCTTTTAGTTCTCATGGCACTTCAGCTTTCTCTCTGAAGTAATACAAAAAATATACTTAGGCTATCATTTTGACTTCAGCTCAGAACATTCGTTAACTAACTTCTTTTAAAAACATAATAATAAAAAAATTAGGGGCAAATATAGCATCATAAAATGACATTATGTCTGAAGTTCCAGACTAAAATCTAGAATAAGAAGCTGCTAATATTTGGGGAAACATTCCTTATTTGTCACTACTAGGCCTTTGAGTTCCCAAGGACATCCTTTGGTAACAGCTGACTTACTATCTAGTAACATTTGATTTTAAACCATTTGATTTTATTTTTCATCTGAGGATAGTTTTATTATAAAAATTGCACTTAAGAAAAAGCAAATTTTGTCTTGGCAAGCAAATTTAAGCCTGTCACTTTTGCTGTTTGCATTAAATAAACATGCTACATAGTTTTTTCCATTTAAAAATATGTGGGTTGTTGGATTATGCCAGAGTAGTTACAGTCAAGAACCCACAAATATTTATTTTTTAATTTTTTTTTACTTTTTGGCCACACTGCACAGTATGTGAGGTCTTAGTTCCCTGACCAGGGACTGAACCTGAACCCCCTGCATTGGAAGTGGGGAGTTTTAACCATTGGACATCCAGGGAAGTCCCAAGAACTCACAGATATTTTTGCTGAATGAACTTAAAGATCTTTGCCTACCTTTTAAAATTCTCTTGCAGAAACTACCACTCTGTCAAATACTACATTTACAAAACAAAACATTTTTCTTTGGTGAAAAAGGAAAAACTGCCATCATTCATTTAACCAAATACTCATAGTAGTAAACTTTGTCTTTAAAACAAGGAGGCTTGTTACTGAAGTTGCTTTTGTTTTTGTTATACCTCTGGTGTTTGCTTTGATTTTTAGAGGTTGAAGGGAGTGTGCTCTTTCTGGGAGATCAGTTAATTATAGTGAGTAGGTCAGTATTTGACAGCATGTCTTTTAAGGTCCTTTCTAACCCTGAGATTTTATGAATCTATATTTACCTTTGTCCCTGCTTTTTTCCCTTAGTGACAAGAGCAGGGATCATGTAGGGGAGGAGCTGGAGAGTGAACTGGGCTACAGTTTAGGAGGAGGTGATGGGCGTTGAGTGAGAGTCATACAACATATAGTTGTTGACGCAAAGAGGTACAGTTACTGTTGGCTTCTTCTCCGTTTTAATTTTTTAATACTTAGTACATTTTCTTAATTGTAATTATTCTTTTGTAATTTGGGAAAAAAGAAAGAAAAAGATAAATCCATAGATTAAAACAATTTATAGAAGTCACCTTCTCAAGTACCTTGCTCAAAACAGACAATCCCTGAATTCTTCAAGATGGGCCTATATTTACGTCATCAAAAAGATGATTAAGTAAAAGCTTTTTAAAAGAACTTTTGTGGAGAGAAGTTATTTTTCATGGGGTTAGAGTGTAAGACTTATGTTTACTGACTCATAAGAAGCAGTTTCCTGAAAGATGAAATTTCCTTTGGTAGTCAGATGAGATAGAATTTAAGATAGATACTTTATGTCCCTTGGAGCTGGGACAGTCTTATTGATCCTTTTATCATCAGCTCCAAATATACCATGAGCCATACTAGGTGCTCAAAACTTGTTTTCTTAGCTGAACCCTAGTACCCATTCTTAAGGGAATAGTGGAAACAAGGTAATCCCAAGTGAGAGGAGTGAATTTTTGTTGTGTTCTTTTTCATCTATTCTTCAAAATGTTCCTTTTCAGAAAATGTGAAAATGTTTTTATGTGTAGCACATTGGAAGCACAAGCATTGACTTTGTACCTCAAAGTTGGAAGAAATGAAATTGATGTCCCACACAGTTGTGAAATGCCAAAAATAAGTAGAGCTGAAATGAATTAAAGTATTCAGAAAGGCCAAGTAAAAACCTCATATCAAGGGTAGCTATAATTGAAAGGGTCCAAATAAGTATTTAAACCCACTCCTGCTGGAACTGCTAAGATTTCTGAATTTCAGATTGGCATTTTATGTTTGACAAGGTGACATTGTATAAGGAATGTATTGTAAAACAGTGCTGTACGATAGGAAAATGATTGAATGTAAATATTTCAAGATGTGGACCACTGTTCAAATGTTATCATAAATCTTTGCCATTGTTTTAGGATATAACTCTTCATGCATATATGAGCTGAATTGATAGTGCCAGCTCTGAGGAGGGAAATTATCAGCGAGTTTCTGCCTCGCTGCTACTACTAGTATGATTTGACCACAGAAGTAACCTATTAGGCCTTTGCCATTATTATCATATGCTCATTAGTACATAAATGGGGAAACCCTCTTTTGAAGGTACTACATCTGTCATTGCTCTTATCCTGTTCACTGAGTGGTCTGAAGTGTCACTGTTATGTGAAATTAGAATGGGCGGAGACAATTTGCACTCCTAAACTTCGAAAAGGAAAGAAAAAGTCTTGAACTATAAGGTTAACAATCCTTCCATTCTTTGTAGGTTTGGAAGGTTTACAGTAGCTGCTCTTCAGTCCAAAGTAGAACAGTATGAACGTGAAACCAATCGCCTCAAGAAAGCCCTGGAACGAAGTGATAAATATATAGAGGAACTAGAATCTCAAATTACACAGCTAAAAAATTCAAGTGATGAGAAGGAAGCTATGAATTCCATTTGCCAAAGAGCACTTTCTACAGATGGTAAGGGGAGCAAAGGCACCGAGGAGGATATGGCATCCAAGAATCAAGGTGATGGTGCCAGAAAGCAGCTTGGCTCATCAACCTTGAATTCACACCTGGCAAAACCTTCTAGCAGTTCTGTCAGACAGGAAAGTACCAGCAAAACAGAACCAAATGGTTCTAAGAGCAAAGACTTATATCACAAACGGGTGGAAATAATGTTAGATGTGACAGATACAAGTATGGATACTTATTTGGAAAGAGAATGGGGTAATACGCCAAGTGATTGTGTATCCTACAAAGATGAAGAACTCTATGATCTTCCAGCTCCCTGTACTCCTTTGTCCCTTAGTTGCCTTCAGCTCAATACGCCAGAAAATAGAGAGAGCTCTGTGGTCAAAGCAGGAGGTTCCAGAAAGCACTCAAACCATCTCAGAAAACTGGTGTTTGATGATTTTTGTGATTCTCCGAATGTTTGTAATAAAGATTCTTCAGAAGATGATAGAAGTGAAAGTGAGAAGAAATCAGAATGTTTTACTTCCCCAAAGACAGGGTTTTGGGATTGTTGTTCCACGAGCTATGCCCCCAGCTTGGATTTTGAAAGCTCAGAAGAGAACACGATAGCAAATTGTGTTGGAGAAATTTCTTCAAAATTGAGTGAGAAATCAGGCTCATGTTTATCCAAGAGATTGAATTCTCTCCGCTCCTTTGAAATGAATCGGACAAGAACATCCAGCGAAGCATCAATGGATGCAGCTTACCTTGACAAAATCTCGGAGTTGGATTCAATGATGTCAGAGTCAGACAACAGCAAGAGCCCTTGTAATAACGGTTTTAAGTCATTGGATTTGGATGGCTTAGCAAAGTCATCTCAATGCAGTGAATTCCTTGAGGAACCAAATAAGCTGGAAGAAAGAACTAAACCAAACCTTTCTAAAGGTTCTCTAACTACTGATCAGTTAGAAAATGGAAATGAATGGAAACCCAATTCTTTTTTTCTCCTCTCTCCATCTGACCAGGAAATGAATGAAGATTTTTCACTCCATCCCAGTTCTAACCCAGGAACCAATGAAATCAAACCCCCAAGCTGTTTGTTTCAGACTGAGTTTTCCCAGGGTGTTTTGTTAAGCAGTTCACACAGGCTATTTGAAGATCAAAGGTTTGGGTCATCTTTGTTTAAGATGTCCTCAGAGATGCATGGTCTTCATAACCACCTTCAGTCTCCTTGGTCTGCTTCCTTTGTGCCCGAAAAGAGGAATAAAAATGTGAATCAATCAACAAAAAGAAAAATCCAGAGCAGCCTTTCCAATGCCAGCCCATCAAAAGCAACTAAAAGTTGACTCATTAGAAAGGTGTCATTTATGTTTTTGTCCTGAGAGGAATATAAGATTTCAAAATTAGTTTTTTCCCCTCATAAAATCTCTATACCATTTTGAATTGATAATCTTTCATCATGTGTCAAGTCAGAATGGTGGATTAGCCTGTACCCAGGATACTTCTGTTCACTTTGAAGAGTTTTAGTCTTTTTCATTTTCATTTGGGGATCTTTTTGACCAGAAAAGGTAGGGTGAGAGTTTCTTTTTAATGAATATAATACGTATCTGGTTTGGGTATATTTTGTTTTCTTGAATATTGATTTAACTATTCAGGTACAGTGGCCTATTAGTAAGCCTCAGTTATCTTCAGAACTTGGATTTTTTAAATAAAACTTTTGGTGTTGTCCACATACTGCTCATAAGACACTTGAGTTTCTTTAAAGCTTTTCCTAGGGTGGAAATTATTTTGCCTGCCCCTTTTTATTTATGTTTAGTGATAGCCTAACTTTTATTCAAGGCCATGATGGAGAAATAGCACTCGAACCTTAGTCCAATACTCATCTACTTTTTTTTTTTAAGTTTTATGTATATTTTTGCATTTTTAACATTGTGTTCTGTCCAGTTTTTATGAAAATGTGTTGCTAGTATGAAAGAATACATTTTCTATATGAAAATACTTGTTTTATGTCAGGTAGCTTTCATTCAGTCTTCTTTTTGTGTGTGTTGAAAATCAGAAATTGAGCCTACTTTAGCAAGAAGTCATGGAACAGTTGTGTTTGGAGGAGCCTAAACATGGTAGCTTCATCGTTTCAGATATACAGGTGCAGAAGCACTCATTGCCAAGTTCTTGATCCACTTATGTCCCAGGGGAACTTTCTTTGGCGTGGTAAAGTTCTTGTTTGCATGTTACTAATTCTTCATGGAAACTGTATGCATGGTAGCATTCTTGCTTGCACTGTTTTCCTTACTTAAGAAAAAGAAGTTTCAGTTGGCTAAAAGATTATCTTTTATGTAGGCCCCAAAAAACTTTTTCATGAAGAGTGTAAAGGGGGTGAGAATAGGTGAGCTAAGCACAATTTTTAATTTAGATTCTGAAAAGGTATATTATTCTAAACATGTTTGGTATGCCCATATAGGCCTTTAAAAATGGTTTGTATGTTAATGACTTGTTTATCTAATGTGCACTGAACATTTTACATCAATACTGTACTGTTTTACAGTAATACTGCATGCTTTTCTATGTGAATTGAATAAAGGATGTCATAAGCACTGTAATCCTTGATGTTGGCTCATATTGAATTAGCCTATAAAGACCAGTAAAACTTAGTGTTTTTTATTGATCTTTTAATATAGGTGTTGGTGGACTATGGCCTGTGGTCCAAATTCTGGCCTGTAACCTGTTTTTGTGAAAGGCCTGTAAACCAAAAATGGTTTATAGATTTTTAATGGCTTTTAAAAGTCCAAAGAATATTTCACAACACAGGAAAATGATATGAAATTCAAATTTCAGTGCTTTTAAATAAAGTCTTATTAGAACACGGCTGCCCTTACTTGTTTACATTTTATCTAGGACTGCTTTTGCACTGAAACAGCAGAGTTGAATAGTCTTAACAGAGACCATATGGCCCACAAAGCCTAAAATATTTACTGTTTGGCCTTTTACAGAAAAATTTGCTGACCTCTGTTATGAGAGACTCAGGATTCAACAAAACCATAAAAGTATAAAAAGTCACTTTTATGATTTGGAGAATCATGGCCTCTACTTTTAGAAGTAATAAGAGCCTCCTCCCCCCAAAAAAGGCTTAATATAAAGCATAATTTTTGTTCTATCATATTTTTTCCAATAAGTATTTATGCATTATTTTGTCTTTCTGATAATGTTTAAGCTAATAGATACTTTCAGAGATATTGCAGTTTAAATATCTTTGACCATGTGGATATGCATTTGAAATTCTATTAAATGTAGAAATCTAACATATTTCTGAATAGAGTAAATTTGGGGGTAAACCTCACTCTAATTCTGTCTGTAACTCTTTTTTTTTAACCATGAGTGTGTTAGTTTTTTATACAAACTGACACTGTGCCATGGAAATGCAGGGTGTGTAACCTGATTTACTAATGCCTAACTGGGTGAGGGTGTCTCTGTTGGGCTAGAGTATTTCCTAGCTGCTTCAGAAACACTGCTCCATTCTCTCCAAAACAATATTTCATATATTATATTAAATTAAAAAAAACTGACATTTCTCAGTTGAAGGAAATAATCTGTGCAGGATCTGATTCTAATGACACATTCTCATTTGTACTCCTAATCTCTTTACCATAATCTGAAATGTCATGACAAATATGGTGGTCTTATTTTAAAATATATCTATTATATATACACACCCTAAAGCAAGACAAATACTTTTTTTTGAAACCAAGTACTTTGCTAACCTGTATCTCATGTAATCTTCTTTTCGAACTCTGTGAGCCAAGAATTAATTTTCCCCAGTTTACAAATAAGTGAGTTGAGAATTAGTTGTCACACAGCTAGAATGGGATTAGAGCCCTGTCTTGGAGCTGGGCCTCTGACTCCAGACCTTGTACTCTTCCTCCCTCATGCATGGGATGCATGGGAGTTCACATTTATAGGCCAAAGGATGAATGGGTTTGAAGTTTCCAAGGATTCTTTTTAAAGTAGTATTTTGGAAGTATTAGCATGTTCCTTTTCAAGTAGAATTTAATTCCTGACTGTGTCCTCGATCTAAGTCTACTACTAAGTGGAAGCTCAGTGATGGGAGTCGTGTGTGTGCCACTTTTAAGTTTATAAAGATTCACATTAACTCTGACATTTAGATGAATTTCAAAATAGCACTAAGGCTATGTTAGAAAAAGATGCGCTAGTGATAAAGGGAAAAGACAAATCAGTTCATGTCTTTATAAAAACAGTATCTTTTGACTGCTCGTCTTTTTAAAATGCTATGGCTAAGAGAATGTGACATGATGTTAGATATTATTTTGACATGACCTTTAGTGTTTATATTTTAATTTTTAAAACTTCATCCCATCCAAAATGACAAGTCTTTTTCCTGTTCTAATGGATCAACTGAGACTTAAACTGAAAATGTCAGACTTGAAGATATATAGTCCCTTAATTTCAAATCTCTGTTTTCTTACAAGTTCATTTGTATTTACTCTGGTTTGAAACCTCTGAAGGATACCACTGAACAAGGGAAGAGCTTCGGTCTTGATTCTTAAGATGTTTCAGGAACCTGTTTCTATATACTTGAATGGTTTTCAATTCAAAGTGTAATACATGCACTAGACTTTTTCCCCCCTCACTTTTGTACCTGTGAATGATATTTGTATAGAACAGTTTAGTTTCATGGAGTGTGGCCTATTTAGAAGGGTTTCCCAAGGCCTCATAAGAAGGTCTTTCATTCCTATTCGTGGGAGTCCTACAGCAGTCTTTGCCTATCATGATGTAACCCGATCCTTTTAATAATACTTGGCAGAGAGAAAGCCTTTTAAGCAGTGATCTCAGAGTGCATAGGGAACATTTATTGCCTAGTTCTCGGAACCCCACTCTGAGGGAGGAAGCTGCAGCTTTCTTTTAAGAACCCGTCTGAAGCTTAGGCGTGGATGGTCTTCAGTTTGACATGACAGAGGCAGCCTAGAATAAGTTCGATTAAAGTTCCATTTCTTGAATCAAGGTAGATTTCTAGGTCTGCTGTGTCTTAACAGGGAGCAGACCCCCTCTAATAAATGTTAGTTGCATTAACCAAATGTGTAGAAGTGTGCGCCTAGTGTGACACATAATTTGGGGCTGTGAACATCCAGTACCCTAGGGCAAAGATTTGACTTAGGCATTTACTGAGACTTTCTGTGAGGAAGGAGGACCTAGTTCTGGACCATTTTAATTCTTATAACACTGGTGAGTAGAAAAGTGTCTGTATTGGGGATAGCGTGGAGCAGAAAGGAAACCAGGCTGCTTCACGGAAGTGCTATTTGTATTGGGTCTTTAGGGATGAATAAGAGTTTGATGCGGAAGAGGACATCTCTTATGCGCCTGTGTCCGCTCTCCTGCAAGGGGTTGCCTATTCATCAGATGTCTCAGAAGAGGTGCTGAAGGAACCATTCCCTAACATCAGGGCTCCTGATTGAAAAGGTTTCCCGATTGCCCCAGCCTGAGCTGGCAAGTTTGGCTTTGGTCCGCCTCCTCTCTCTTGAGCATCCCCTGAGACTCTAGGCTCAGCCTCGCCGCCAGGACCGGCGGCCTGCTGGCGAGACTGTGATTCCCAGAAGGCTAGGAGGCTCAGGAGGTGGCAGGGCTGGCCCATCATCTGTCCATTAAGCCGAGGCTTGGCGCTCCGAGGACCGGAAGGCGCGACCTCGCTTCCCTCACTGGGTCGTCTTTGTGCTGGGGGTGGGGAGGTGAGGTCTGGCCCGCCCGCCTCGGCTACGATCCCGCTTTCCTTCCTCTGATTCCGGCGAACCCCTCCTTCCCGGATTCTCGAAGCCAGTGCCGCTCCCCCTTCTCCCGGGAGGACAGATCTGCCGGTGACCCTCTGGTCGGAGTTTCCCGCGCTCTTGAGGGCGCGCTCAGCTGCTCCCTCCAGGGCCCCGCCCAAAGAAAGGGCCAGTTCTGCGGTTTCCTTTCGTTTTATTACTACTCGCGAAACCTGGCGATTAAGACGCGAAACCAACAAAGAGTTTTCTTTCCACCTTAACCTTGCACACAATCCCTTAACAAATTAATTAATCCTAATGAATTAACACTTCATTTATTTAAACGCGCTACAGTCCATGAATTAAATTTTCATGCAGTGATTAAAGGCTGTTAAAATATGCATGATTTCGTTAAAATTTTATAATAAATCAGGGCAATGTGTTACATGACAAGGCAACTATTTCCCAGGGCCTCGCAAGGGGCTTTGATTTGTGCAGGCGGCGGGGAGGAGGGGCGGCTGGCGGCGGCGCCTGCGAGCTTCGGAGCCGGGCGTCAGGACCCAGCTCCGCACTTCGGCGTGTGGACTCGAGGCTTCGCGCTTTCCTCGGGGCGTCTGGACCCTCGTGGGGATCCCGCTCCTGCAGGCCGAGACGAGCCTGTGGAGGGCGACGGACGCTCGCCTCTCGGTTCCCGGAACTGCGCTCGCGGGGGCCTGGGGGTCCTCTGCGGTCCTTGTGCGCCAGCGGAGCTGCCTCCCACCAACGCGCGCATGTGGCCGGGTGGGAGCGGCGGGCCCGCGGCTCTCCGGGGAGAGGAAGGCGACACAACTTCCATCTCGTCGCGTGGGGTCAGGGGCGGGCGTGTCTGTTGTAGAGTTGGTTTGTTCGTTGTTGTTCGTAACCAGGAGACCTCGAAGCCCCTTCTCTGACCAGCGCGTTCTCCCTTTCTGGAAGGGGCCTGGGCGGGGCGGGAGCAGCTCTGCTTCCCTTGGGACCTAAACCACAGGGGCCCGTGGCCAAGCGTAGCGGTCCAGCATTGTCACTTGGACAGTGAAACTTGTTCTGGCAACTAGCGGGCGAGGGAGGCCGTGCCCCTGTTAGGACGGGTACGTAGTCCTACATCATCCCTAGGGCTTTCACAAGGTAGGTGGGTTTAAGTCCACCGAGGGGTTAGGGTGGAGATTTTATATATATATATATATATATATATATATATATATATATATATATATATATATATATATATATATATATTACACACACCTGTCCTGAGATTGTGGTGACAGGATTGCTATCATGGCCTCCAGAAAATGATTTCCTCACTTTTCCTGGTATACCGATGACGATTTCATCAACATGTACAACTGTATGTGCATTTTTTTGAACTGTCTTAGATTATCTAGTTTTATATCGCAGCCTCCATAGATGGGCAGCTTTATGGAGAACAGGCATTTGGGGGCCATACACCCTAGAATATCTCCAACACACTATCTACCAAACAACTGCTATTTCTTGGCCCTAAGGCATCCTTGCCCTTCTCCCCCACTAAACCATTCTCTCCCATTCATTTCATTCTCAGCCATCACCCTGCCACCCATGAAGCACCTACTATGTGCTAGAGCTGGATTACAGTGGATTTACTAGGATTTCCTGAGCTCAAGGAAATCACCACCCCAACCCTCCTTCTATAGGCCCTTTCACTCAGTATGTGGGGAGAAGATAACTGGAAATAAAATTTGGGGAAATATTTGGGGGCCAGGTAGTGAAAAGCATTAAATATTACACCAAGGATTTTAGATTTCATCCCTTTGGCAATGGGAAGCCATGAAGAAATTTAAGCAGGTGATTTAGATCCAGTTTTGAGTTTTCAAAACTCTGGGGGATTAAAAAAAAATGGTCAACTTAGTAAGGCAATTAAAACATTGAAATGGCATTTTAACCTATTGAATTGCCAAAATTGTTTTACAAAACAACAATCAGTTTGGCCAAGGATTCCTGAAAATTAACAATAGTATCCCTTACTGACAGGAGTGAAAATTGGCACAGTCCATTTTTTCCTTTTTCTTTTTTGACTGCACCACGTGGCATGCAGGATCTTATTTCCCTGACCAGGTATGGAACTCGTGCCCCCTGCATTGGGAGCACAGAGTCTCAACCACTGGACCGCCAGGGAAGTCCCTACTTGGCACAATCCTTGAGGCTAATTTGGTGTGTGTGTGTATGTATATATATATATATATATTACACACACCTAGATCTCTACAGATGTAACGCCAAGAGAGATAATGACCGGCAATGAACTTTACTGCCGCATCATTCGGATCCCAAGTGTGTGTATCAGGCACATCTCGGAGTGGGGTGCTCGACCTCCAGGAAAATGTTCCCAACGGAAGTGGCATTTGAATTAAACGGCTAGAAGAACAAAAACACTGGGTTCTCCAGCGGCTTACTCGAGAACCTCCTCCGCAGGTCCCAGCTGGGAGCCTCACAGGAGCTGATCACCGGCCTCAATAACTCACCCACCCCGGCCTTTGGGACCGAGGGAGACAAGCGGCCGCGGGTGCGGGCAGAGCCGGGTAGAAAGGAAGGACAGTGGCCTGTGGGAAATCTCCCAGCTCTCGCCAACGAGAGCGTGGCTGTGAACTCGCGCCTCGGGCTGAGCGGTGGCACAGGGCAGGGCGACCTCCCAGGACGGCCTTGCGGGCTGGGCGGGCGAGGAGCCCAGTGCCCACACCGCGGGAGGGACGGGAACGGAATGCGCAAGGGTCAGCGCTTAGAGACCCAGGAGCAAAACTGCCCAGGTTTGGCGCTGGCAAGGCCGCCAGGAGGGGAAGCGAAAGCACGGCACTAGTCCCTCCTCTGTCCCACTCTTTGGACAGAGGGTGTCTGAGTGGAAGGGAGCCGGACCTCCCAAGTGCCGCCCCTCTTCCGAGAACCGACACTCCCCCCCGCCCCCCTCCCAATTCTAGGCCTCCTAGTCCTCTGCTGGCCAGTTCATTCCCACCGCTTAAAACAACCCAAGCGGCCTCGGAAGCCGGCCGACTCGAGGCTCTGGCGACTTCCCCCGCGCAGGGCGCTGGCTGCGCGGTGAACGGGCCGAGTTTCTGGGCGGCAGCCGGGAGGAAACGTGGCGGCCCGCATCTGCGAGGAGCAGAGCTCCGTCTTGGGCCGCCTGGGTTTGCATGTTGTTCCAGATCCCCGCGTTTGGGCAAGAACGTGAGGCCCGATCCCCTTCTCTTGTACGCGCACAATCTCCACTCACTTCAGTGCACATTCCTCAGGACCACCGCTCTCGGCGTCCCCGAATGCGGATAAATAAATCGGGTTCAAGCCCAGAGGTGGGGCTGGGAAGAGGGAGGCGTGCAGGTAGGGGCTGCTGAGTCCAGAGCTAACTTTCCCCGCGCCGCTTCGGAAGAAGAAAGGCTGCCCAGCCAGTGGCAGCTGTGGAGGGGGCGGGGTGATTAAAGGCGAGCAGCAGTCACCCCCAGCCGGTCCCGCCCTTGCGCTGCGCCTCTCCCGCGGGTCTTCACTCCAGCCTACCAACGTCTGCTCCCTCAGCCCGGGAAAGAGGCGCTGCGAAAGGAAATGTGAAGTGGGGCCTGCCAACGAAGGAGGAGAAAATTAATTAATGAGGGAAAGAAATGTGTTTCTGATCCAGATGATAGACTCCCTATCCCTGGGGGCGGAAATTCCTTGGAAATCAATAGCTGTGCATTCATTATCTCCCTCTTGATAAAATGCAAAGCTATGAGATCGGGTGAGGAGGGAATCTGTGTTGGTCATTAAACAGGAAGAAAAAAAAAAAAGAAAAAAACAAACCCCAACCTGCCCAGGATTCTATGCCAAGGCTCAGACCCCACGTGGGCATCACTAGCTCTGGCAGGGACCATCTAGTTACTGCACTTGACAAACCCGGAAAACAAAGCAGTGACATTGATGGACTGAGCCCCAGTCCACCACCCTTTCCTTTCACTGCCCTGGGGAGAGTAGGGAAAGGCTTGATAAGGTCCAGGGAAGTACCGGCAGATCTACCACAGTGTCCCACTCTCTAGCCTGGGGCTGAAGCCCAGCAGGGATGTGACAGGATAATTCTCCAAGCATCATCCCCTACCCCACCCGGTATTTCTATACAATTCCCTCTCATCGCACCTGTCACACCCGTACCACAAAAACACCCCCTTCACCTGTAGCTACCCCACTCTCAGAGACTGCCACCGCCCGAAGGCAGATGCCTGTATTTTATACCTCATTTTATCTCCAGTGTCTTGCCCTGGTCCAGACTGGTGCTCAGCAAGCATTTGAGGAAGGAAGGTAGGGTAGAAAGTAAATGAGGGAAGGATGAGATAAATGACTTTGGAAAAATTGCTGGCTGGAATCAAGATAGACAGCTCTGCGTGGGGACAGCACGCCCTCTGTTCCAATCTGCATCTCCTTTTCAGGGAGAGAGGAGACCCCTTCGGTGATCTTCCTGCTTGCCCCCCACTCCCCATTGGTCCTGGCTTGCTGAACTCTCTTTGTTTTTCTCCCGGCCCTTGCCTTCTGCCTTCTCTTCCTTCCTATACACGTGTATTGTTCTATGGGGTATTTTCACTCTGTGACAAGCACCCTTCCTAAGTGCCAGGGTGGACACAGATGTGCCCTAAATGGGCTTCCAATCCATTAGTAGGGTGAGGGGGTGTAGTGAGATGGGAATTGTACCCAGGGCCCTATTTCTAGCCCTGGGGGAAAGTGAGACATTCTGAGCAGAGGTCTGAGCCCACCCTAAGCTGGGCAGGGACTCTGGTTGTCCTAAAAGAAGTGAACTAGGAGAGGAGTCTGGACAAGGTGGTGAAGTCTTGACCTCAGGCCAGGGACCTCCCCACTGGGTTAATTGGCGCTCTCTCAGTGTTGGAGGGTAAACCGAGATGGGCTTCGGGTACTCAGGGGCTCACCTCTCTCTCTCTCAGAGTCCATGTGGCCCCCAAACTGTGCTATTTGCATTTGTTTCCCCTGCACTCTTTGGGGTCCCTAAAAGCCAGCGTTTCCCTGGGGGGAGGGGGAGACAGGATCTAGGCGCTCATCCTCTGCGGCGCCCTTCCTGCCCCCCCACCCGACCCCCCGACCCCCTAACGCAGGCGAGCTCAGGGAACCGCCCCGGTGGGTGTCAGGAAGGATTAAGTTAAGCCTGGACACCCGGTGCGACGACTACCGTAGGACTCATTCGCTCCCTCCAGCGATGTCCTGCTCGTAGTCCATTCCCCGTAGAGATAAAGTTGCACTTAGCACTCCCAAGGGACCGCGTAATGGATGGAAACGAGGCTCCTTCTCACACTAGCAAGTGAACATCCTTCTTAACTCCCCTCTCGGGCTGCGAGGGGGTGGGGGGAGGGGGAAAGGTAGAGAGAAAAGAAAAGACAGAAAGAAAAAAGAAAAAAAAAAGCCGTAGTGACGCCTCTGGGCTCTTCTTGGAATTTGAGTAGGGAGCTTGTCCGCTAAATACGCACGCGTTTATCCAAAGAAAAGATCCAAGCGAACGTAAATTTAGGTTTATAGAAATGAGATCTAATCTTTGGCGGAAATACAGACCTCCTTGCTGTGGGAGAGACCAGAAAGATTATTTATCTGATCTCTGCCTCCCCTACGCAGCCCCTTGCCGTTCTCCAGCTCTCTCGCTGCAGATGTGATAACATCTGGGCTGTTGTCACCCCGGGCAAGGGCTGAGTCCCTGGGGACTCGGGCACCTGAACTATGGTTCCCCGGGAGGCCCTTGATCTGCCTGCCACATAAGGGCCACATAGCAGGTTGGCTAATTGATTTATTCTTCTTACGTTTTGATTTCACAATAATAAAAAATAAATAAATAAAGGCTGGACCAGAGCTTGGGCCCCGTTCTTTTAAGTTGGTTTGAATTAATATTTTAATCACGCTTTCCTATAAATTGGCTTGATTCTGTTCCCTACTGAAGAAAAAAAAATGTGTGTGTATATATATACACATCTATACATCTGTATGTATATCTGTATCTGGGGGGCGGGGGGCGGACGGGTGGTGGGCAAACAAGCCAAAACGATGGAAGGGAAAATAAAGTTCTCTTCAACATCTTATTCCCTTTTCTCTGAAGCTATTTCCTTTTCCTGGAGTTTCCAACATAAAGTGTGTGTGTGTGTGTGTGTGTGTACGCTGAAGAGCGGTAAGGATCCCAGCTACACCCTGTTAACTATTTTTCCTTTTGATTACAAGAAGCCTCAGATCATCTGGAGTTCGTTTGAAATGTGGGTTTGTACACGGTTAAAGGAGACAAACAATAAGAGAAATGCACAACTTCATTTCAACAACCAGCCGTTCCCTAGTAGAAAGCACACGCTCCTTGTGGCTCCTAAGTGGCTGTCACTGTCGGTGCCTGACACACTTATAGTCACAACAACAACAACAACAACAAAGTATGCGGAGGAAATTAAATCATATGGAAATCAATAGCATCTGACTGCTTCAAACAAATGTCTGTCACCGCGATTATTCATTCTCCAGGAACCTATTTATAAACCATGAAAGAAACAGGTTCTTGCCGCAAAAGACAGCACCTTCTGCATTTCTGTTATTTATACTGCATACAGAAGAATGCGCGGGCATAATTTAACATACAAATGTCCAGCTGTATACATTATATAACAGCTTGTTAGACGTCCCGGAGAGGAGGTGTGCCTAAGTAATGCGCATATATTCAGGGCTTGCGATCGGGGTGAGGGTGTGGAGGAGGGAGGGAAACCACCCAGGGGCTGGCGAGCATCTTGTCTTTCTCCCCCTAAAAGATGCCTACCCTCAGACAATAGCTGGCCCTTTTGATCTTTCCAGACCCGCGATGGGAAAGGTGAGAAGTGCAGTGCGCATGTCCGGGTAGCTACAGGTGCATCACCTGCGCTGTCCTTGCTGGTGGTCACTATAAGAGCGGCTCCCACGCGCGGGTCGCGGCCGGGAGAGCGCGCGCGCGCGCGCGCGCAGACGCACGGCGCCGCCGAGAAGGAGAGCGCGCGTCAGATAGACGGAGACAGCTGATGCCTGTCAGCGCGGCGGGCCCGCGAGCTCTCGCGAGAGCTCCCCGGACCGGCCGCGAGAATTGGGGCTCAGGTGTAAGAGGAGTGCATCCCGTCGGCGCACGGGGCTAGAGCTCTCGGAGAAGTGGGATCGCGAGGCCGGTGCGCGGCGGTCTGCGCGGTCAAAGCAGCGCCGGGCGGCAGCGGCGGCAGCAGAAGCAGCAGCGGCCCCCGGCGCGTCCGCCGCCTCCGCGCCGCCAGCCGCCGCGGCTGCAGCCTCCGAAGGGAGGCCGGGGGAGCCGGCGTGCGCACTTTCCCGCGGACTTTCGGAGTGTTTGTGGATTTACATGCCAAGCCATCAAGATGATGTCCATGAACAGCAAGCAGCCTCACTTTGCCATGCATCCCACCCTCCCTGAGCACAAGTACCCGTCGCTGCACTCCAGCTCCGAGGCCATCCGGCGGGCCTGCCTGCCCACGCCGCCGGTAAGCGCCCCATGCCCGCGGACCCGGCCCGCGCGCCCGCCCCCTCCCCGTCTCCGAGACGCTGCAAGTCGGGTGCTGATGTGTGTACAGGTCCCGGTGCGGGGATTTGCGGGCATTTGCGGGCAGGGAGTTTTAGAAGAGTCCCGCTGCGAGGCAGGCTTCGTACAGTGGCGCTTAGTGTCGTGTTCCCGTCGCCTCTGCCTCCGTGTCGGGCGCCGGCGATCGGAGTGGGGAGCGCTGGGGCCATGAGTCTCGACTTCCCTTCACTCTTTCCCGTTAATTTCATGCCTTGGAAAGGCGTTTTCTGTGCGTGTTCGGGTGCGTGACACGGGTCCCCAGCTGCGAGTTACATCTGCACTTCTTCTTTCCCCCTCCTTTTCCGTCTCCCACGCCCGTCCCCGGAATGTGTTCCTGTGTCCCCCTCTCCTCCGCATCTGCCCCTCTCCTCACACTCCCGTCCCTTCTCATCTGACCCCCTGTCTCGTCCCCAATGTGTCCCTATTCTGTCTTTCCCGGTCTCCACTATCCCCACCCTCGTCGTTATTATTTTGCTTGCTTTGTGTTTGCCTTTTGCTTGTACTTTCCGGCTTGTGTGTGGTTGTTCTGTGTTTTTGCTTTTTTTGGTTTTGTGGTTTTTTTTTTTTTTTTGGTTTGGTTTGTGTCGCCTGCAGCTACAGAGCAACCTCTTCGCCAGCCTAGACGAAACGCTGCTGGCGCGGGCCGAGGCGCTGGCGGCGGTGGACATCGCCGTGTCCCAGGGCAAGAGCCACCCGTTCAAGCCGGACGCCACGTACCACACGATGAACAGCGTGCCATGCACGTCCACGTCCACCGTGCCGCTGGCGCATCACCACCACCACCACCATCACCACCAGGCGCTCGAGCCCGGTGACCTGCTGGACCACATCTCGTCGCCCTCGCTCGCGCTCATGGCCGGTGCGGGCGGCGCGGGCGCAGCGGGCGGCGGCGGCGGCGCCCACGACGGCCCGGGGGGCGGAGGCGGCCCGGGGGGCGGCGGCGGCCCAGGCGGTGGAGGCCCCGGGGGCGGCGGCGGCCCGGGCGGCGGCGGCCCGGGGGGCGGCGGCGGGGGCCCACTTATAAAATATGTTCCTTCCAGGGTTGTGGCACTTATAACAACGTTTCTAATTAAACTAACTCCTAGAAAATAAATAAACAGTTTTCTTGACATTTCAAAATTGATTGCTTTTTCACCCTGGTTGTTACTATTTCTTGTAACTTTTAGTTATCAGTTGTTTGCCAATACTATACAATAAAATGAACTCCTTGATCACTAAGTACTACTATTGTGACTATCCAATATGATGCATTTTCTCATCACTAATTGGTTCATGCTTCAATATTGTTTCCAGATTCTCAGTGGTGTCTCTATTTGATGAGTGTTGAAAAAAAATTTCCACATTGGATGTGATATTAAAAAATACAGTTCCTCTGAAACAACTGTGCATCCTGAAACCCTCAAGTAGTTTCAAAAGCTGCTCACAGTAACCCTCACAATTTACTGAACATGTATGCATGTTCAATATATCACTTTTTCTAAACAAAGTATTTCAAAGTTTGAAGTATTTACATTTTTTTTTCCTCTAAGGTGCTATCTGAGTGATAGGAATTTTATTTCCTGACTCTAGCTATTTCATAGGTTGAACAAATGCGTATCTTCTAACACAATGCCATAATGTAGACATGCTATTGACATAAAAACGAATAATGAATCAACATGTTCTGTCTTCATTTAACAAGCATCCCCATGTCTGAAAGTCTTTAAAATTGTTTAGTGTTTTCACCCATTTTCTTTTGGACTCACAAGCACTGTGGAGAGAGCCAGAGGCTTCAGTCAAACAATTTTTCTACACAATTTTCTCTCCAATGATATAGTTTTTTTTTCCTCCTTTTGATAAAACAGCCTTCAGACATAGGCCCACAGAGTAAGGTAAATGAGAGGAAAGTGAAGTTCTAGACAATCTTATACAAGTAGCTCAAAATGTTTACAGATTCTGCCTTTGCTCTAAGCCTAACCTAGGTCAGTAATCACAGTAAACCAATCCTTTCGTATATATTTTCAAGAAAGCAGTGAAATAATATTACTGGTTCTTTCAGTGAGCACATATTTCACCCCAGAGGGCTTCAAGCTACCCGGTAGCATGACCGTGTATGTGTGTGTGTGTGTGTGTGTGTGTGTGTGTGTGTGCGCGCGCACATGCACTCAGACTTCACAAAACTTAGTGAAGGTGAATATGGGCAAGGAGAATGATTATTCCCAGTATGCTGGGTGAGGGAACAGTCAATAAACCAGGCACCTTCCTACGCATATACTTTACATTAACCCATTTAATCTACACAAATTTGGCGTAAATGCTACTTTTGATTTGCATTTTTCATTTAAAGACACAACCTTCTAATTAAAGTGAATAGTCCAGATACACGGAAAGCAAATGTCAGAGGGGCAATCTGAACCTATAATTTCAATCATATGTTCTTTTAAAATATGCTGTCTCATAAAACAATTATGACCACCTACGAGGGGCCTCATTTGCATATATATCCTTTTGCTTCTGGGACAACTGTCTTAAGAACTTTCAGAAGCCCAATGTGGCCTTCTTTGCCTTATGAAAAATACTTATCTCAGGTAAAATTTTAGACTTCCAGCTGAAAAAAACTGGAAAGTACTTGTCTATCTTGATCTTTGATGAAAGTGACTTACATGAGCCCAAGTTTGTAGGTGTAATACAAAGATAACTTCCACTGTACATTTGCAATGCCAATTACCTTGTATGTTTCCCTGATCCTAAGTGACCACTATGAAGTTTGTGAACCTCTGGCAGGCACACAGAGGCTCAGGCACCACACAACTTATCACCTAGGGTTACCAAACTCCTAGTCTGCCTCACAGTGAAACAAAGAAGTATAGTACTTAGCCAGGGTCTCCAAATCTCCCTGGCAGATCTAGTGATACTTTTTAGTAGAGAAGATCCCAGCAAACAAAACTGACAGATGACTGAGGGTGTGTGTGGGGAAAATGAATGGTGGTTTCAACAGCCTTACTGGGGGCTTCACAGAGGTGGTGAGATTCTTGGAGGTGATTCAATCATCTGAGAAAGTAGTCAACCAATATGAAGACTAACAAACATTTTATAGCAGTGGACATAGCAAGAATCTGGGAGGAATAGAAGAAAGAATGGCAGTAAAATGTATTTTAAATAGCAAAATATTAAGAAAAAATGAAAACCTTTTCTCAAATGATACAATTAAAAAAATTGCATGTAAAAAATACACAAATATTGTGACTAATGTTTCTGTGTTCATTTCTTAATTAGGCGCTCTGAATTAAAGAAAAAATAATGAAGGTGAGAAGTAGGTTATAGGGCTGAGGCTTCATGAACAGTTGGCTATATTCTTCAGAATATTATGAAATATAAGGGAACTGAGTGGCTGTCTCAGGCTCCTGAGCCTCAGTACAGAAAAGATTTTCTTCTTCTAAAAGGAGAAAAGAAAAAAAACTCTTCATGTGAAATCTACAGGCTGGGCCTTCCAAGAATTTGTGTCTCAATAGAGCTAAACTGGGAAGTAGCAGAAGACATTCTGGCTATGCGCTTATTCAATGCCAGGAGGTGCTAAAGACTTTGGATATGAGTCTAGGTGCTGAGGATGATTGGGAATTTGATTTTTCCCTTTGTACAAGCCAGCATGGCCAAAGAAGAGGCTTACATTTGAATGAATTTCGTGGAACAGTAAATGGAACACAATATTTCAGCTAATGCTTTCAGTATGTGTTTATGTGAAATCCAGTAAAGACCTAGAGCAATGAAGTTAACGCTTTATCCTTTCTAGCAAAGATTAATTCTTTTAATAATTCAACCACGGCGCGGCAGCGGCGGCGGCGGCGGCGGCGGCGGCCGGGCAGGTGGCGGCAGCGTCGGCGGCGGCGGCCGTGGTGGGCGCGGCGGGCCTGGCGTCCATCTGCGACTCGGACACGGACCCGCGCGAGCTCGAGGCGTTCGCCGAGCGCTTCAAGCAGCGGCGCATCAAGCTGGGTGTGACGCAGGCCGACGTGGGCTCGGCGCTGGCCAACCTCAAGATCCCGGGCGTGGGCTCACTCAGCCAGAGCACCATCTGCAGGTTCGAGTCGCTCACGCTCTCGCACAACAACATGATCGCGCTGAAGCCCATCCTGCAGGCGTGGCTGGAGGAAGCCGAGGGCGCGCAGCGCGAGAAAATGAACAAGCCCGAGCTCTTCAACGGTGGCGAGAAGAAGCGCAAGCGGACTTCCATCGCCGCGCCCGAGAAGCGCTCGCTCGAGGCCTACTTCGCCGTACAGCCCCGGCCCTCGTCCGAGAAGATCGCCGCCATCGCCGAGAAACTGGACCTCAAAAAGAACGTGGTGCGGGTGTGGTTTTGCAACCAGAGACAGAAGCAGAAGCGGATGAAATTCTCCGCCACTTACTGAGGGGGATGGGAGGTACCGGGCGGGGCAGAGCGGAGAGCCGAAGGGGCATTTCGAGGGGCTTTCCCCGGGCCTCTTTCCCCCCGGATTTAGAGTGTCCGTTGTCCTGCTTGCATTTGGGGAGCCCCTCCTCGAGCGCTCGCCTCCACCTCCTCTCTGCTCTCCCTGCCCTTACCCTCCCCAGCCTAGAGGACTGGGGTGCAGGTGTGGACACCAGAGAGAAGGGCGGGGGGCGGGGTGAGAAGAGGGAGCATTTGTGAGAGTGGGGGAGTCGGGGGAAGGAAAGCGGAGAGTGGAGGAGGGGTTGTGAGGGGCAGGATGGCTCTGGGGGTGAGGGTGGGGGGAGACTTGGGAAGGGTAGGGAAATTGACTGTTTTTGACCAGAGACACTTATCAAAATCTCCTGGGGACCAAGGAGCTATGTACAAAAAAACCTACCAACCACCAAAAACTAGACAAACGAAAACAAAACAGAACAAAAGCAAAGAAAAAAATGCTTTAGAAATTTAACTCCGGAGAGTCGTGTTCTGCAGCTTCATTCCCCCCCCTCCCCGCCCCCAAGGAAGAGAAAAAAGAGCACCACGTTATTACTATCGCCCAGCCCTACACACAGGAACTGAGTCAAAGACCGAACATCAGACGAACCGGAAGGTGAAATTCTGGGTAGCAAAGCTAGTTGTTCTGCTTGTGTGTTTAATTTAATCTTTCCTCTAAGTCTCACCTACACCCCATCCAAGCCCTCTTTGATTTATTTTCTCTTTTCCAATGAGACTCCGATGGCTGCTCTCCATTGCCAGAAAGTGAGTAGGGGCACAGCTGAAAGGGGTGGCGGGTGGCTACTTGTTTAGGTGAAGTCCAGGTTTTCCAGTGACCCAGCCTATACTCCTGTGGCCTGATAGGTCAGATGGGGGTCTTTAGGGAGAGAGGCATAGTCTTTGGGCTGACTAAAAAGCAGAAATTAGAGGCTCCGAAATAAATATTTTATTCTAGGAAAATAGAACAATTTTAACCAGTTTTTTACTCTTTCCATTTTTGCTCTCATATCTAAGATCTAGAAAACAGACCATTTCAAACTAAGCTTTCCGCCCCCTCCCCACTCATAGAACTTGCTTGCCCTTTCATTTATTTTTCTGAGTGGCTTATTTTAAACTATCTACTTTTTTTCCCCCTGTTGATTCAAGTAGATTGATGGGGTGGCAGACAGTAGGAGAGATACGCTGTCCCATTTTCTCCACAGAACAGGACCCATCTTGCTCTTCTAGGTCCCCTTTCTTCTCTCTTGGAGAACATGAAATCATTGAAATATTGAGAAGTTTCTGCTTTCACTTGGAGCAGGACTTGGCTGTGAGAAAATCAACTAAATCCCAGATAAGAGGAAGACAGGTTTAAAGCCCTCCATTTCTTTCAAAAGGGTCTGCATGTTGGGAGTGGGGGGGGGAAGCAGAACAACTGTTTCATTATTATTATTATTAAATTATTATTATTATTATCCAAAAGTAATTTATTGCTGGGGATAAATGTTGGGTAGCAAGAACTTTAATTTGCACTATCAGTCTCCCAAATAGAAAATCATGTATAGTATTTCATAGTAATAATCAAGGTACTTTATGAACTACTGATGGATTAAAAAAAAAAAATTGAAGGTGGTTAGGTAAAATGCCTGTTTGGTGCACAAGACACTCTTTTGATCTCGGGTGGAGATGGTTTATTACCATCCTTTAATAAGAACTAAAAAATTGAAAACAGAACAGATGAGAAAAGAAAAAACCTGCCATTTAACAAGACTGAAATCATGCATGATCTGAAAGGTGCAGAAAGAAACACAACTAGGTCTCACTCTGGTTAGGCATTATTTATTTAATTACATTGTATATCATTGTTTGCAGCGCAAACATTCTATGCATTTGAAACTGAGCACTAAACTGGGCTAGCTTTCTGATAGACCGTTTTGTGGATAGTGTGATTTCACAGTCTACTGCCTGTTTTCACCGAAAACACAACATTCTTGTCATATTCTTGTATTTAGAGGAAAAGGAAAAAAGGAAGATTACTGTAAATATTTTCTTTAATGCACACACTCACACAGTGGTTACGAACTGCCAGTGTTAATCCTGAAATGCCTCACGGATGGATCTACCTGTCCATGTATGTCTGCTGAGCTTTTTCCTTGGTTATGTCTTTGCTCTATTATCTTCCCTTCCTCCCCACTTTTATCAGAACCACTTCTGTGCGCCAAAATACAACAGGGCGATATGTCCCAGTACACTTACAAATAAAATATAACTGAAAGAAGAGCAGTTTTATGATTTGGGTGCATTTTTGTGTTTATACTGGGCCAAAGTCCTGGGAGAGCCGGTCAACAAATGAGACTCAATTCAACCAAAAATACAGGGAAGGGGAGGACGTTGAAAGGGAGGTGAAAAGAGGGGAAAGGATGAGAATGATGTATTTTTCTGCTGAATCAGAATTCACTTTCAGATAACTCATGTGAAAGCGGTGCTCTGAATAAAATGAATTCTCTATTAGTTGCCTGTGTTTATCAAAGTTTTCTTTTTTTTTTTTAACTGCAGAAACCCTTCAAGCACAGCCCTCACTTCAGAGTGGTGGAAGGTAATAACCACGCACTCTCAAAATATTTAAATCAAGGTTCGGTGCAGAGGCATTTGGAGGTTTGTATGTGTTGTTCTAGCCTAAAAACGTTTCTAAGAAAATGTTGTAACTAAATGACTTTTATTTGGAGGTTAACCAAAACCATCCACTGATCTGTCCAGCCATGGTGTCAAATGCCTCTGTTCATTTGGAACTTTAGTGTGCCACCTACTGCTCCAGAGGGACCAGAGATTCTCTGTTGGTGACCCGGGACTAGATCAGATGCCAAATGTAAAAAGTTTCTTAATAGCTGGGATTATATCTTCTGAAGTCATCCTACTTTAGCCAAATCTTTTTAATTTCACCGGCAAATCTGTGAAACAAAATGCTTGATGTTCAAAAAAGAAGAGTACATTTAAAAAGCTGTGATTTTAAACAATTGTTAATGTTTAAAAAAAATCACTAGAGGTATTTTTAAAATAGATCTCTTCCATCAAAATTGATTTGTTTCTGTTGTTATTAACTTGAAATGTCATCAAAGTTTTAAATAAAATACATTTGTTTAAAAAAATACCCACGTTATTTTATAGAAAAGTATGACCGGATTTCATTGTTGGAGAACCAGGAATGACCAAATAAACAGATTTACAGAGGCTGTTTTTTTAAAAAAATCTGCCCCGAACGGAAATGTTGCAGGCAAATATATTTGTATTATATAATGATGACTAATGTATGTAATAAGAACCTAAGCATTTGTTTTGTATTAAGTAAAATCCTTACCAAATAAAGAGAAGACAATATTATGTTAATAAAACATATTATGAAAATACATGCTTTGCAGAGTTTCCTATTTTACGTAGTAGGAAGCTGTGCAAAACAAAACAGGAAATGCCTTGCTATCTAGTGACTGAATCTGTGTACTGCCTCAAGGAATATTAAGACTATTCTAAGATACCTTTAACTGTCAATTCACGAACAAACAAATAAACAAGCTAACAAACATCATCCTGGAGAGAGTGCTAAGGCTTGCTACTCAGAGGTAGTTAACCTTTCAAAGTTTTCTGGTTCTGAAGAACGGAACTTCAAGTGAATTCTGGCACTAGTCAGTGGGTGGAAATAGCGTGGCTCCGGTTCTTTTAAATAATCTAAAAATAAGTTGGAGTGGGGAAATTGTGCTGTTTGCATTTCAGCTTCTCAGGAAATGCAGGCAGTGGTGGAGTAGGAAAGGCAATAGAAAAGTAAGCATAAAATGCATCTACCACGTTTAAGCCACCCATTCGTTTTAAATTTTCTCTTTTCCCCAGTCCTAGTTCCGGGTCCCGCTACTTCTGTAGGTCTAGGAAATGATGTCCTCAAGCCGCTTTAACTAACTTCTTAATAGATTTTTGTTTAATGCGTGTTCTGAAATTTCTCTCAACTTCGATTACACCCTCATAAATAAACCGTAGGCACCCACTGCCGTGACTGTATCGACTTTTAATTTCTTGTGGTATTAAGATGACTTCGGTCCGGTTCCTACACTTGGCCGCGCCAAGAGAGGACAGGGCGCCCTGGGCCGAGGACTCACCTGGCGAGCTCCCGCCCTCAGCCCCCTGCCCCGTCTCCCCGGTCTTTCCGCCAACCTTGCCTGAAGCATCCCTACCCCATCTTTCACTTGGATGGGCTTTCATAGTCGAATCCGTGAGGTAGGAATTGTGACTTCTGACCTGGCTAAAAGCAGCGTTCCCCACCCCATTCGAATGGCCTTGGTGGCCCGCGAGGTGATAAAGGTGACGACCACAGTCATTCTCTGGTGCGGTTTTGCTGATGGGTGTTACTGCCGCTGCAGTCTTAGCCCCAGTCCTCGCGAGCGGTTCCAGGGGAGAACGCAAGCTTAATTGATTTTTAAAAAATAGCAGCCGAATTCTAAATCTCACGGGGGGCCTCTTTCCCACCTGCGAGATAAGCCTTGTCGCAATAATTACGTTATTTAATATTTGATCAAACCTTTGCGCCACCGCGGCGGGAGGGGCCGGGCCGCCTCACGCCCTCCGGGGGCAGCGGGCAAGCGGCTCGGCCTGAGCCGGACCGGGCACGTGCGGCGGGGGCGCGCGGCCGCCCCGCTCGGGTTGGCTTGCCCTTTGAATAATTCATGGCCTGAGGATTCTGGAAATTAATAAAATGAATGATAACAAGAAGCTAATTTAAAACTCTCGTAATTGTTGTCAAGTCAGCCTGGTGAAGAGATTGGGCAGCCCTTCCTCTCCCCCTCCCCGAAATCCGGTGGCTCCGTAGGGCGGGGCGCGGGCCCGGAAGGGCCTTGAAACTGGAGCGGCCGAACGCTCCTGCGGCTCCCGGAGTGATTTCGGAGGCGGCCTCGTGGTGCTGCTCCCTCCCTTCCAGTCTCTCAGGCTAGACTTCGGACTTAGGAGCGGGTGCCATTTCAAATCACAGGCAGAGCTGACTGGGTCTGAATCTGCAGC
>NW_006793856.1:1854614-1858500 GCF_000442215.2 Lipotes vexillifer | reverse complement strand
ACCCAGGCAAGGTTCCTGACCCCCTGGAAACACCCACCCAACCCTGGCCGCCCGCGCGGGGGAATCCCAGCGCCCTAGGCGTGCGAGCCGCGGCCCAGCGACCAGGAACGCTGGGTCTGTGCCCCTCCGCCGCCTGCCGCGACTCGCAGCCCGGAAGCTTCCAGCTGCCGGGGGCCTCAGCTCCTCTCGGACGGTGGGACAGCTACCGCCTACCGGCCCTGGCCGGGGCTTAGCCAGGTCGTGAATGACCGGAGCGGTCAAACGCCCGAGTGCCCAGCGTCCGGCGCGCGTGCGCAGGCGTGACCGGCGGGGTGCGGACCGCTGGGAACGCCGAGCGGACTGGGCGCGCTCCGAGTGCGCACGGTGCGCGCAGAGCTCGCGCAAGCGCGTTTTGTGTGTGGCGTCGCCTCGGCGAATTGAGCCGGAGCTCCGCAGCTGGTAATTAAGCGCTCCCGAATGTTCTTTCCCACCCTGTAAGGGCTTCTGAGGGCGTCCTGCGAGAAAAGGGAATGGACCAGTATCTCGTAGAGGTTAAAAATACTCCCCTCCCCACAGTTTGCCTACGTCAACAGACGTCCTAAACACCACAAAACTTACAAAACTGGTTGACATTTTTTGGCAAGAACTGGGAGCAATAAGGTCTCGGCTTTTGTTTTGTTGTTAGGGTGCACACCAGCAAAGCCCTGCTACGAATTGGACTTTATACCTGGCGCGGGAGGAAGGCTGGCCGCTGGGCGTTAGTCCCGGGGAATTCCGTAGAGTCCTGGATCGCAAAACGGAGGATGAAAATCTCGGTTTCGAGAGAAGCTGGCAAAGCTCAAGCCAGGGGACCAGTGCCCTGCTCCTGCAGCCCCAGGGGTGGGGCTAGGAGCGCCTGTCTCCCATCCGTTGCCCCAAGCCCGAGGGCCCCGGAAGTCTCTTCTTTCCGATTTAGAAAGCGAAGAGAATGGGAAAAAAGAAGAAAAACTAAAGAAGCGTGGAGAGAAGTGGCAAAAGGAGGGATGGAGAAGGAAGAGAGGCAGACACCTTGCATTGATTAGGTAAAGCGAATTACAAACCAAAGTTTGGTAACTCTTGACGCCTGGCTTCAGTGAAGCATAATGCACACAAACTTTTGTAGGCATGGATCAGAATAAAACAAAGTGTTGACAATTTCCAGCCGCGAAAATTCTCTTACACCAGTCTTTCCCTCCCCCCGCCCCTCCCCCGCCACGTGTTGACAATAAACATTTAATGAAGGCTGGGACCCGGCTGTCTCCAGCCAGTGTCTGAATACTTTAAGCAGACCATTAGCACGGCTTCTTCCACTTCAAACATCGCGCGCTACACTCTAACATTATATATATATATATACAAAGTGTGAGACAAATAGTATGTTTATACGAATATCTTAAGTGGTGTGCAGTAGTTCTGATACCCCCTGTACATATTAACAGAAACCAACGCATTGTAGAATACTCGCGCTTAAAAAACTGTTAAATACAGTTAATGCAATATTAATCGCCCTTTGGTGATATAAAATGCAATATTTTCAGGCAGCTATCGAGCTTTTCTAGAAGAGCTGATGAAAAGAGTCACAGCTGAATAGTGGAGAGAGAAAGCCCGGTATTTATTGCTTTTGTTTGGCTTTTGGCTACAGAGACAGGAACCTTCTAATGGGGTAAGGACATTTATTTTATCTGCAATCTATTGCTGCTAGAGCAGGGGCGGCAGATGGGGCTGGTGCGATAGTCACAGTGTAATTTAGAGCGAATCCTAATAACTAATAATGATTTATGTTAATTTTGATCACTTATACGACTTTACCAAAGCGTTGTGATGAAAGAAAGGGAAAGCAAGAGAACCAGAACGTGACAAGGAGCTCTGAGGCTGAGATTGGAGCTCAGCTATCCTGCTTAAAATGTGTTTTATGAGTTAGCAATGGAAAAACAGGCATTTAAAAAAGCAGGTAGGATCCATTTGACTCTGGGCAGAGGTATCTCCCGGGGGCTTTCATTTCTTCTGAAAAGATACCTAAATGAGAGGAACCGTGACGCCTTTGAGCGGGAGTGTCTTTTATCGCAGTTTTAAAGAAAAAGATATGGTTTCAATTGTTTCATTTGCTTATATTCAACTAAGAGGTCGTGTGTGTGTATGTATGTGCACGCTTTTGTGTGTGTGTGTGCGTGCGTGCGTGTGTGTAGGGGAATCAAGTGTGTGAGAGGCGTTAGTGCGCGCCGGGGTCTTCCTTCCAAAGTGTAATCTGAGCCCGAGGTTTGAAATCAGCCTTAGCGCCTATGAGCAGGCTCTCGCGCACTGTCGCCACGCCTTATGCAAAAGTTTTATTACTGCGTGCTTAAGCAAGTTGCTTTTCTCGCTTCCCATCTGATATTTGTTTGTCTAGATTCAACTTTTGGGAAGCTTTGCCTTCTCTGCCTCCCGTCTTTCCCCTCCCTCAAGGGATCCCAGGACTTTTAAACTTAAAAGTGCTTCCCCTCTCCCCATCCTCCTGGTTTAGTGGCACGGGTTCAGAACCCCAGGGGCTGCCAACAGGACGCAGTTCTGCACGGGAACAGGCGATTTTCGGCTGCCACGCGGTGCATTGCAGAGGGTCGGAGCGATTTTGAAAGGGAGGGTGCGCCTTGCTCGTGGCAATTTACTTTTCCGGTTACCTTTTGCGCGTTTCAACGCCTCAAGGCTATAGTTTGAAAGTAAGACAGCATCAAAGCAGCTCCTTATTAGCTCTGTATTTGAGAAATCCGAAGATGAAACTACCTAAAAGGTTTAATAGGGCGGAACAGCATTTATTTGCTAAGCAAACAGAGTACAGTTCAAAAGGGGTACAGTGGTTTATCAGCAGGAGGCTGGAAGGAGAAGAACGTTGGGTAAAGGGAATTTCAAGCTTCAGTTACGACGTTGAAGTGAATTAAATAAGCTTCAAGTGGGATGTCTGCTTTGATTTTGAGTATCATCTCCCTCGCCAAAATTTATACATACGTACATGTGTATATATATTTCTGCATATATGTACATCCCAGAGGCTTACTCTCCCTTTCAGAGTTTCCCAAGACTTTCTTTGTAACTTTTAGGTTTTGTAGAGCAATAATAGTTATCTTTCTAGGGATTTGATCGCAAATGTATTTAAAATATAATCTTTTAAAATCCATAGTTTCATTATTTTTTTCCCTTCTTATTTTAAGGCTACAGATGTAAAAATGCACTTAATTTCTTCTACTAGGGAAAAACATCAAGCTACATGATTAAGAGCTGTTTCTTTCCTAAATATTATGCTGTATTTTGTTTTCACTTTTGAATCATCTCTATCAGTAAGTGTACTGTTATTGTACTGTTAATATTCCTAGTATAAAGAGGACTTTAAACAAAATAAATCTCTAAACAAAGTAAATCCAGGCAGCTAACGTTGCCTGTTTACTGGTAATGCTCAGGAGCTGGTGTGTGTTTGCGAGCTTGAAGCTGCGCCTCCACGTGCATATCCACATACAAACAGATTTTTACTGTGTTGTACTAAGTACAGTTTTTACTGTTGTTGTTGTTGAGTGTAGTGGAGTCTTATTTCTAAACTTTATTCTGGTTCTGTCCCAGTGTTTCAGGGCCAGAAGCAACTCCCTTAAAACTGAAGTCTGGTGCATTATTGAAACTCTCTATCAAACAGCTCTGGGGTGCAGCCTTTCTGAACACGCTGGCTCTAGATGAGGTCTGACTGTCTGACTGCACATAAGCCCCTAATATGTTAATGGCCGTAGGGGATGCCTAAGGTACTATCTCAAGCTGCTTCGCACACCATATGTCAGGCCGTTAGCCACATGGATCTATTAATCAAAAAGAGCTGGAGAGGGAGAAGAGGGTCTTTGAAAGGGTGCGAGAGCAATGGGGGAGGGGGGAGAGG
>NW_006793856.1:1814002-1854604 GCF_000442215.2 Lipotes vexillifer | reverse complement strand
GACGGAAAGAGAAAGCATTTAAAACCCCCATCATTTTTGTTTCTTTTATTAAAAAATGAACAAAAATAACTAAAGAAGGCTCAATCAGTGAAGATTTCCTTTCTATCAGGTTAAAGATGGTTTATAAATCCCTACCAAAAGAACTCGAATAGCATCTGATTCTTTTAAAATAGAAGGCAATTTTACCTGGAGGGTCCTGTTTAGGGTTCCTTTATTGCAAAACTTTTATAAGCAAGACTCTTGATACAAAAAGTTGTTTTTGTTACGTAGGTTGTTTTGTAGATGAGCTTTATTAAAAGTAGTAGGGGAGGTGGAATGAGGCAAATGTGTGTTTAGGGGATGGAAGGGGGGCCATGGAGGGAGATGTCTGGAGGATTTGTAATGAATATATAATTCATCAATATGTATCTGCCCTGACAGTAGAGTTTTCACCACCTTTAGGTCTTCTGATAGTAAATGTAAACTGTTTATATTTTTATCCCTTCTTTTAAGCTGGCTTTATGATAAATGAAACTGCAGAGTCTACAGGGTACAGAAAGTATTTAATTCTTTTAGGAGGAGAGGAAATGGGAAAACACTTAAAACTCCCATTCTTTCTCACTTCTGATTTATTTTAGAATGATCTCTTCCCGCTTGAATGTTTAAAAATAATTTTGGTTAGATAAATACTTTAGAAAGTTTTCACAGCCTTAGAATTGACTATGTACTCAACATGGAGATGGCATACGTGAATAAGTACATTAAGTCTATAAGAAAAATTTAGATTTTTTTTCTTGAAGTAGTGAATATGTTTGTCATGTGCCACAAACTTAGCATTTTTAGGGAAATCAAATGAAAGTATTGATTTTAAAGTGTCAGAACTCTCAGAAACAGAGCAGTGAAAGGAAAACATGTAGGCACTTAGATTTAAAAGTTCTGTTCTTTTCATGTGTTACCTAGGGATAGAGAAAATATAAAATCAAATGTTCATTCAGGTATTATTATTTTCTAAATTGATAGTGATTATGAACCATATGAAGACTCAATTTCTGGATTATAAATTTTAAATTTACAATCTGTAATTAATGATACAATTTAGGAAAGAATACCCTTGAATATGATTTTTAATGTTATAGTAGGCTTATACTAAATTGTTTATAGGACAATGGAATGACTGAAAAATTTATTCATCTTAGGTTTTTAAATATATATATATATATGCAAGTGATTGACTATTTATATATATTTGAGAACATAGATTATTCATCCATTCCACAAATCCTCTGTCATTAACATAGATTCATAGTACTCTATTATATTGGACTTGGAGAAAAGAGAGGCAGCAAAATGTTCTTATTTATGATTTAAAGATACCTAAAGAAGATACTTGTGAGATTGTGCTCAATAACAAACAAGAATCATATAAATGACATGTGTTACATTATTTATAGGATGTAAGTGGAGTACTTTGTACTGTATGTTAGATTGGATGTGTTAAATATTTTTAATTTTCACAAATGCACCTATTTGTGTTTATATAGAAGTAAACTCTTAGTTACAAGAAAAGGTTAACATTGGTAGGTGCCTTTAATTAAAAACACCAGTACATTAGGTTGTTTGGTTTGCCTGGAAAATCATCTGTAACTCTTTCAGTAAAAGGAAGCAAACAAACAAAACATTTAAAACATAATTGTAGAGAATTATATTGTAGAGAACTGCAGTCAATCTGTAAATATGAGGGGTTCTAAAGCACTGTATTTCATCCAGGAGATGATGAATACATAAAGACAGATCATCCTGAATCTCAAGAGTAGTTGCATACAGAGAAACACTTATTATCTTTAAATTTTGGTGCATGCCGCACGAGCCTTCATTTCTTTCCCTGTAGTTAAAACATAGCCCATATATCTGTCGCATTGGGTTTCCAAAGACTCGTAACTTAATTCCTTCAGGCTATTCATCAGCACAGTAATTAAACTAGCAAATGGATGTAAATAAAGTGAAATTGGTTTCATGACAGATGAGGCGAAGAGGCCTCTGACATGAAACAAGGCAGGACAATAATGATTTCGGCAGCATTGGGCTATGGAAGGAACCCCAGCTGGATTTATTAGGTGCTGCAAGTGATTTGCTGGAAGCGGGCAAGACATGAGCACTCTTTAATCTGACAGGAATTTTGCATCCTAAAGAGCATATTGAAATATAAATCCAGAAACAAGTTCAGGCAAACTGTAAACAGATGTATTATTGGACTGACGGTACTATTCAATATTAAAAAAGGAAGAAGAATAGAGAACTACAACCTGACCCCCGCCCCGTAGAAGAGCTTAAATTGCATAACTTATTACCTAATCCTAGGAAGTGACAAAATAATTATGAAACATTCTTTTCTGCTTATGAATTCTGTTGCTACTTCAGGGCTAGCAATTTTGTGTTTCCAGGTTTATTTACTTGGGAAAGCAACTAATACTATGGATGATTTAAAAACCAGCATGATAGAAACATCTGTAGAAATTATGGATACATGCATATCTGGGAGGGGAATGTGACACACTGGGAGAGAAGCCCAGATGGGCAACTTATTTTACAGAGTGCAATTATTACTGCATTTAAATAAAATCTGGGATAAAGATCTGGTACCAGCTTATTGCCTCTAGCGGTCTGTGCCTGGATACCCAGAAAGTGCATTTCTAGCTACAGAGAGAATTGTCTTAAGCCCTTGATCAGACTAAGCTTTAAAATCAAATATAGATTTGTCCTGGCAAAATAAGCAGTTCCATAGATTAGGAGGAAACAACCTATAGCCGAAAATTGAGAAACAAGAGAAGGAGAAGGTGCAAGGAATGAGTTCTTGGCTGGCTCAACAAGACTTAAATGGAAATTGAGTCACCAATTCCATTACAATAAGGCAGTCACACATAGAATAAATAAAAGGCAGATTTTCACACTAGGAGCAGATTAGCCCCTTTCACCACGAAAAGAGGAGAAATGAACTGCTTTACGCTTAAATGTGATCTCAATTATTTAAGCCCCTTTTCATGAGGAGCAAAAGCCTCCATGAGTGGTGCCCTCCCTTCCCACAAGATTCACGCAGGATTTTCAGCACCGTGGCCAGCTCCCGGGAGGCGGGGGAGGGGTGGCAGCGGGTCGGGGCGGGGCAAGGGAGGAGGGTGGGGGGTAGACGTTAACCCAGGAAAGGTGAAATCTAAATACTCCTGAAATTCTTCAGGCGGTTTTAATTATTTAGCAGTGGATTCGTATCCACCAGTGGGATACTAATGTGGCCCAAGTCCTCAAATTTTTTGGAAAGCTGTGTTTTAAAAAGAGATTGGGGGGGGGGCGCGGAGAGTAGGAGAGTAGGTTATTAAAAGTCTTAATGAAAATAAGATCTTTTAAAAACTAAACACCCACTGCACGCCCACTATTAGAAAATAGTGGGTGACTTTCAGGCCACGAAGGAATTTACAATGAAACTCAATTGGCTTTCTCCCTGAGCCTGTCCTTTTTTTTTTTTTTTAACAGAAAATATGCCTAATTATTTTACAGTTCTTTTACAATCGCTAGGCATAGGCAAGTCCTTTAATTATAATACAGTCTGAATAGGGGGAGCATATGGAGCAGAATGTCAAGAAGAGGGTGCCAGGGGCAGATCCTCAGAAATCTGTATTCATTTCGGGCTCTTATTTGTTCAGTAATCTCTACCATCATAACTAAATCTTGAAGCACTGATGTAGTTCGAGTTGTTGTTGACTTAACGTCAAAATTCAATCACTGGGGGTTTTGCATCAGCCGGGCTACTTATTTGTCTAATAAATCCGTCATTTTGTAAGAAAAATATTTGAGCAGCCGTACTTGACCTCTTGGTATCCACAAGTCACATTTATTTCTCCCAGTTTACAAATGCAAAATCGAGATGATCATCTAATGCCTGGAGGAACTGTGTTGATTTCTGATTGGATTTTAGATGGAAATGTCTATTTTAAATACCTTGTGATTAAATTGTACATATAGTAGAATCCATGCATTTTAAGCTGATTCCTGCTTGGAAACTTAACAACCTGCACTGCTAGTCACATGGACCAATGCCAAAAAAAAAAAAAAAATCCCACAAAATATCAAACCCACCTTTTCCAAACAAACACTTAAATTCAGTATCAATTTTAAGACTTTAAAAGCAGAGTCTTATTTTTTCTTATCTTAAAGTAGTTCTCTTATGGATGGATTTTTTTTCCCCCAGAAAATGTTATAATTCCTGGAGGGTAGGGCTTCATTATCCCAATCCCAGGGACAGCACATACAGGAGAATTCATGGCTAGCACTTCAAACTCCGGGCTGCAGTTTGGAGTATACTGCTACACTGTAGCTCAAGTCCAAGGAAATCCACATCTCCATTTTTGAATTTTATTAGTCAAGGAAAAGAATGTGTTATGTTTGGTTAAATTAATTTTATTCTTCAGAATAACAATATGTTTGGAGATTACCTGAAAATATTTGTTCCACCCATCTCTTACGGGATCTCCTTTTAGCACCTTTTAGTGCAAGGCCCCTTCTCAACTCAAGAATCTTTCTGAAATCTTTGGCTAAGGCACAACGGTCCATTTGAGAGAGTTTCTCTGTGTAGCGTTGGGGAGAATGAGTCATCACCAGGACCCCTTCTGTTGTGGCAAAGTGCTTGACTGAAAAGAGACGTCTTCAGAGTTAGACTGGAGAACTGATTTTGTCAGTTGGTGATGAGACTGGGCTAACTGAGGCCTCAGAAACCTGGAACAACCCAACGCATGCATTTATCCACGAGGCGTGTCCTGCACATGCAGTCCCACCCGTTTGGCGGGGATGGGTGGGGTGTATTCTGGTCGCACCTTGGCTGAGGGAGGAGCAGGACCTGGCAACCCACTCAAGTTTTGGAACGCCTTTGTTTTGCACCCCTTTTGCTTTCTGGCTGCGGGGCCTGCGTGTGTGTGTGTGTGTGTGTGTGTGTGTATGTGTGTGTGCGCGCGTGCGCGCGCGCTATTCAATAACTGGGAGATGTGTAGAGAAGTGTTGCTTAAGCTTGTTTGTATCTGAAACTGTCTTGATGGTTCGACCCTGTATACAAGAGAATTCAAGCCCTAAGTTGCCATATAGGGGGAGGGTCCCTGAGCCCCTGCCTCCTATGACCTTGCTCTGCCCTGCGTTTCACTCCCTCGGAGCCCCGCTTGGGTACCGCCTGAGTTTGGTGTTCGTACTTTTCCTTCCCTGCTCAGTTTACGCTCGGGATCCCCCCGAGCCTTCGGCTTCTCTATGGTGGTGATGAGAAGGGTGCTCTTCTCAAACGTCTCGGTGCTCCCCTGCCCGGGCCGCCTGGGAGCTGGATCCCTGCGTCTGCGTAGGGCAGGGCTAGCGGGTGGCTTGCGGCCTCCGGGATAGGACGGTCCAGCTAGGGCAACCCTCCGAAGGGAGTTCGGCTCCTCGCCTGGGGCGAGTGTCCGAATGTGCTCCTGCTTTTGCTCGTTTCCCCCCGAGACCTGTAGTGGTCGCTAGTAAGCAGCAGGTTTCCTGCCTCAACTTGCAGTGATCGTGCACTCCTAAAGCTTAGTAGGTGCCTGTTACTGACCAGTCAGTCCTTCCTAGGGGAAGGCAGCTGGGACCCGGGAAACTCTTCCCGTCGTAGTGTGCAGTGTTCATTTCTGAGCCTTTCTCGTAAACATTTCACTTCCGTTTCCAAACCAGCCCTCCCAAACATTGATTACTTCATTTTCCCCTGATAGGACCTTAAGGCATTTCAGGTATTCAGAAAGACAATGAAAAACAAAACAAGACAATAAAAACAAAAAATAATTCTCATCTCTAGGCCCACCCTTCTCTGTGAGAGCAACAATCTACACGACTCTACTCCCAGTTCCAAGGTTTGTGGAGGATGGAAGGACCAGATTTATGTCTCTTTGTGGTTTATGCCAGTGGGTCTGGCTGGATTGAAGTTCTAGGTATGAGGAGGTGAAGGAATCATTCTTTAGTATGTGATGAAACTGGTCAGACTGAATTGGCAAATTTGTTCAAGATTTGTTTCTGTTATGAAAACATACTGATGGGGCTTTCTGAGTCATTACTCTGTCCTATTCTTTTGCCTCACTCCCGTCCTTGTCCCAACTTCCCCTCAGTTCTTGAGAGAAATGGGAAGGAGGTGTTCCTGGTGTTCTTGGGCTGTCTCCTAGTTGATTCTCTATTTTGCCTTCAGCTGTGGAGATTCTGAGGGGACTTTATTCCTTGAGTGTGGTTAGGCTAGGAAGACAAGGCAAGTGTCTAGGAAGGCCCAACTCCCTGGGCTTTGGTGCTAGACAAAAGTTTGCTCAGGCCTCCTTTTGGCTTTCAGATTCTTCTCCATCCCCTGGAATGTTGGAGAAAGGACTTCTACATTTCCATTGATTGCCTTTAGTTTTTCCAGAGTCAGTCACTCTATCAGAAGCTGGAATTAAGTGCAAGAAGGTAGTTGTGACTGGTGGGATAGTTAGGAGGTAGATGAGGGCAAAATGTTTCAGAGAGAGATATATTTTTAAATGCAGATGATCCTACACTTACAAATGTATTAGACATCATTTCTTAGAGGAACCTTTGGAATATTTAAAAATACTCAAGACTTTTACCTATAGGGTTTTGAAGTTAGCTTTCACCTGCATGAGGTACTGACAAGTTTGTGAACTTTTTTTTTTTTTTTTTTGCGGTACGTGGGCCTCTCACTGTTGTGGCCTCTCCCGTTGCGGAGCACAGGCTCCGGACGCGCAGGCTCAGCGGCCATGGCTCACGGGCCCAGCCGCTCTGCGGCATGTGGGATCTTCCCGGACTGGGGCACGAACCCGTGTCCCCTGCATCGGCAGGCAGACTCTCAACCACTGCGCAGGGAAGCCCTGTGAACTTTTTAATGAGAACAAAACTGGAGTGAAAAGGAGGAAGTACTTCGGCAGTTTGAAAATATTAATGTTAGCTTGTGGAAATAGACATACTACACTGTAGTTATTAACAACTTATAAAATTTTAAATCAATACAAATTAATTTAATTATGATTTGTAATCACATTATTCATGATCAATTTGAAATACTACATTAAAAATAATTAGTGCTGGGCGCCATCACTTGTCACTCCCCTAGTAGCTTAATGAAAAGGAATGTCATGTATCACCTTTGGGTTAAACCTGTAAATTAGGATAAATGCTTGTTTTCCAATAAAAATGTGGTAAAATAATTGTACTTTTAATAGACATTTTTATGACTGAGTTGTGAATGTATAATGGATTTGGGGGGGATGGTATTATTATTTTTTTCCATGGACCTTGTTAAGTATTTATTAGGGTTGATTGAGCTGTCAGTGTTCTTTTCAGGATCAGACCTCGAGGATTTGAATGAAGACTAACTTTTATGTAAAAATATCATGCTGTCCTCGAAGCCTGTGCCAAGAGGTCACTGCAGATGGAGGTCCTAACTTAGCATAATGGGTTTAACATCTCCATGACATCATCAGGGAATCTGAAAGGAGTCTAAGGATAATCAGAGTGGTCATTCGGAAGGACAGTAAATATTTTATGAGGATATATAGAAGATAGGAAAGATGGTCAGAAAGGTGATTCTAAGCTCCTTAGCTTTCTGTGAAAGAGGCTTCTCAGTTACTCGAAGTTAAAAGAGCCACTGCATATTCTTATATTAGTGAGACCCTTTCCAGACTCTCGGTCCTATTTCAGTCCTATTTCTTGTTTGTTTGTTTTTTGTTTGTATATGATTATTTTTGTTTCCTGAACTCTTCGTATTTTGTCAAGCCACCTGTATTTATCCTTTATATGCTTGCAAACAGGAATACACATCCATTATTCCTGGGACTATTTTAGTTTATTGATTTCCCAATATTATCTAGCTCTGCAAGACAGGTTCTTTACTTTTACGGTGATAATTGAAATTACCAGAAGCATATCAGAAGTGCTTGTGAATTAGATGAATTCAGTAAACTCTATTAATTATTTGTTTTATTTTTTGCCCTTTATTAAATATATTTGAATTCTTATATTACTACAGGTGTTTAGATGGGATTCCCTTTAATCCGCCCCTGAATTTCTACCTCCAGCACCAAGCAGGCATTGAATATATCTCTATCTCTATCTGTCTAGAGAGTGAGAGAGAGAGAAGAAACAATAAAAAAATAATCCACGAAACTACATGATTCAGAGTCTTAAACATCTCTAACTTATGATTTTTTTTCCCACCAGACTTTACATGAAAGAAATAAACTTATTGTGTTATTTGAAAAGTATACACATCCTTTTTTCCCAGAATATGTTGATGTACACTTGCTCAAGTTTATTAGTTTTTGTTTTTATCACACTTTGTATTAATGGCATTAAATGTCTGACATTAACCGTTAAAATGGGTATTTTAGGCTCAATTTCAGAAAAACCAACTGGAATGAGCACTGAGTCTTCATAAATTTATTTGTTTATTGTTATAAAAAGTCCTTTTGAAAGAAGTCCACATGCCAGAACTAAGAGCCCTCGTGCCGCAACTAAAAAGATCCTGCGTGCCATAACTAAGACCCAGCGCAGCCAAAATAAATAAATAAATATTTTTTAAAAATAAAAAAAATCCTTTTGATACTTTTGAAAAGAAAAGAACTTTTATCATTCTCTGCAGAGGACATAAAATGTATTAAATGTTTGGAAGGGTACACAGAATATTTTAAACTCTAGTATTTAATCTTCTCCCTTCCAAACTTGATCTTTCAACATCTTAGCGATGGGTACATCCTTAGAAACACAGGTGTTGTCATGCCATGAAGCTTCCATGATCTTCTAGCCGGGAAGAAAATTACTTGTGAATTCCAAGGCCCGTTTTTCCTTTCTTTAGTCTCTTGATTCACATTGCCTTCTATTGTGAAGTCATGTTTGCACTCTTGCATTTCTACCATAATAAAGACTTCTCAAGAGAAGAGAGTTTATCTTTTCTACCTATGTCCCAGAATTTCTAACACAGTATTATATACAGTAGGTAATAAAACTTCATGAATACATGAGTTAAGCAATGCAAAGGTTTTTTTCCTGATTATCATATTGAACACATGTGTAAATAATGCAGTCTCTTGCTCTTCTTTTGTATAGTTCTGTTTTACTCTGGTGATTTCACACACAATGGACAAATGGCAGCACTGACCTTTTCAGGCTGAGGTTATTCTCATATTTTATCTTAAAATTATGTTGCATCAATTAGAATTCAGTTCCACAAAGCTCAGCATACTTTTATTTTAAAGCAATTTAAAAGCTGTTGATATTTGAAATATTGTAATTGTCTTTATATAATTTGTGGAAACAAAATTTGTGCCCTTGCCTCATGTCATTGCAGTTGGCTATGGACTGTTCTCATGACTCAAAGCCCTGATCCCTTTGCCTAAATCCCCAACATACTCCATTATTTGTCCCACTGTACACAGATCTTGCCTTAAAAATTTGGCATTATATGGTTTCCAGATATTAACTTGAGACTGTCTCTGCATGATTCATCCTTTCTTTCCCCTTTGTACAGTCACTGAATATTGCAATGCAGTGATTTCTGCAAGTGGACCAGTCAAAAGTCAAATCATTCCTTTATAAGATACAAAGTTTAATGTGCCAGTTAGCAAGATTTGCTTCTTGGTAATGGGGCTCAGCAAATTTTACTTTCTGACACATTTTATAACCCTTCAAAGTAGGTACAGTAATTACAAATGACTCAACTTCCACAGCCCTATTGGTGCCAGGCTCTGCTCTATATCTCTCTGAGAATGCTTTTGATTGCAACTGAGTAATTTTTTAGTGATTGATACTGTGATTCGATCAGTGCATCAAATGTTACAGTGTTATTTTCTGGGACTCCAATGCCTATTGGTTTTCAATACAGGAAGCAATTATTAGTGCTTTAATCAAAGGGAAGGATGCTAAAAGTGGGTAATGTAAGCATACGTCATTTGACTATTTCTATTTTTAAAATATAAAATCTATCTTGCATTTTAAAACACCAAAGAAATTTTATTTGCAATGACTGTTTTAACTCTAGTTCCTCATCTGAGAAATTTCTCTCATGCTGCAAGGTTTTCTTTGTCTACAGTAGATAAGAAAACACAACATTTCTAGGTCCAATCCTTTTCACATTAAACAAACCCCCAGGGGAAAATGTACCAGTTCTGGGCCTGAACATTACATTTCACGAACTGAAACCACAAGGACCAAATATTTTGTTAATCACCATCCATATTTTTTTTTTCGTATTTTGAGCTGTTTGCCAAACAAAGAGAAGGCAAAAACTCCACATTTATACATTTCTACATTAAATGTAGAAACATTAAAAAATTAGATTAGGAAATAGATGAATATAATGACCTTACTCTCAATCATATGCTGCCAGCTAAGTGTTTGAGACTGAAAAATTGCACTAATGAAGCTATTTGAAGGCTTTTGTGGACAACTGCTTCCTCTTTGAAGATTAAATGAATGATGTTGATGTGATTAATCTTAGTACAGGGAGTGATGCAGCAGCTAGAAAATACCTTGGTGATTTTCATAATTAAACTGAATCAACATTTCAAAGAAATGCCAGTGTTATCACTTGTATATTAGAATTACATTCATTAGACAGAAGAAACAAATAATTTGAGCAAACAAGATTTTCCTTTTGGTGTACTGAGATTTCTGTCATGTCTCAGAGTATCTTACTATAAATCATCATTACTGTTTAATTTTGTCCTTGCCTTTTTTAGCTGTTTTTATATCTCTGTATGCATGCGTAGTGCTGTTAATGATTCAAAGCATCTTGCTGCTCTTTTAGTTATTTTTCAACCTTTGAATTTTATTTTTTCTTAACTCCACTTCCAAGGTAGCTGTTTGCTAACTATGAACTTAAATGGATAATATTTAAAAAATCCAATTTTTAATAAAGCAAGACTTCTTGGAATTGCTTTGGTACCTGGCAAAGAATTGAGAAAATCATATTTCTGGTCCACATATCTTTGATGTATTTCAATATCATGGTCCATTATTATCTTGATTCATTTATTAGTTACGTCATTTCTAAAAAAACATTTTTTTTCTTTTTTTCATAAAAGGGTAATTCCAGCAGAGTCACATTTTTTAGTGCTTTGTGGATAATATAACTGAGAAAATCATCAGCACCACTCCCAAGCCACTAAACTGTGGGAAATTGCCTTTTGGTAGATCAACCAGAAACAGTTCTACTGACTTCTTAGTACAAGTTAGGTTCAAGGGGTAAGGATTACTGTATCAAGAGAGACACAGTGTGTTACTTGTTCTATCACCACTTTAAATTATTTTAAAGGTTTCTGGGTGACTCTTGGTAACCCTGATATTTGCAGTGCTCTTCTAGCTGTTGCACAATTTTTCCTTTCCTGGCTGTTTCATAGAAGTAAGAAATGCTTTCTTTTTTTTACGTACTGGATAAAGGACTAGTCTTTCTCTTCAGGGACTCCAATTTGAGTTCAACCTACAATCTTAAGTGAAATGAGTCTGGTACCTAGTCCTGAGTCACTGGTGACTGAAAATACTCAGCCCCAAACTTGTTTTTCCTTCCATTACTGTTGTCTGTAATGCAGACAACAGTAAAATTATCAGGTGCCCGATAGCTCTGGAACAAAATTTCTAAAACAAACAATGTGCTGAAATTGATCTAAGATGCTGGTACATATTCCCTGCTACAACTCCTCCACTAAAACGTGACCTGATGGTCTGGAATCTGTTGGTGTTCTTCATGTAGTTGTTTGCATGCACGTGCTTGAGATACCAGTCAGTCACCCCATGCCTGGAAGTTGCCAGTTAATCATGACAGCAGATGAAAAACGAGACTGGCTTACCACATTTGAGACCATAGGATGTTCAGTACAAACAGCTTTCAGCACTCTCAGACTACCCAAATGAAATCTGAGTAATTACTGAACCCAAAGCACAACTTTTCCTCAGATCCTTTCTTCCATGCTCCTTACTTGTAACCGCAGCAGTCACAAGAACAGGGGAAGGATAAGAGTAAGTGGAGACTCAGGATGCTGGGGTGTGAAGAGACCTCCTAGGAGAGGAGAGCCCAGAAAACTTCACTTTTCAGGGTATTTGCCACGAGGCAGATGGGGAAACCAAGAAAGTATGGCTGCAGGAAGAGGGAGGGAAGGTGGCGCCACACATGAGGGATATGATTTGCTTGGGGAGCAGCGAGTCCAGGGTAGGACCAGCATAAAGGAACGATGGGAGAAGCAAAAAGGGAGCAAGGACTTTGGATAAACATGCAAGGGGTAAACAAACTGATTCTAGTGGCGGATGCAGTAAACAGTCCTCAGTGAGTGAGGAGCAAGTATGGGCTGAGAAAGGGACAGAGAAGGGAAAGTGAAAATTACAGATACTGTGCAGAAAGAAAGTAGAGCTGCCTCGTGACTAACTGGAAAGTTGTGTATCCTTGAGAGGAAGCTCTTTCGGAGAACTCTACAAAAATAACTCACCCGACTTGTCTGCTGTCCAGATCCAGAGAGCTGAGGGCGGAAAGAGATAATTGTTCAATAAATCATCCTTATCAAGCACACTTTCTCTTTCCTGGAACACTAGGAAGTTGGAGAGATCGAGAGGTTATGAAATCGCTCCCTGTTCTCCTTCCAATATTCTGGCCACGCTCCTGAGCTAGCCTATTTCCCCCTCTTTCTTAACTGTTCTGTGTTCTGGTGACACATCTAGACGCCCCCCCACCCCACCCCCACCTTCTTCAGCTTCACCCTGTTTTTGGCCAGCTCATTTTTAGTGTTACCTTTTTCCCAGAGATGATTTAGATGTGTTTCCTTTTCTCTTCCCTCACCTTCCTTTCTGCTTTTTGCAGGTGAGACACAATTTCTTTTTGCCCCTCGGCTGATCTTCCAAAGAGTAGGTGGCACTGCGAAAATTTCCTTCAGTCTGCTTTTCCTCCAGGCCAGGCAGGCCTCAATGGCTGTAACCACATTTTTCTAAAAAAGAGGCTGATGTCTGTCTAGGAGACAGAGATCACAGGGGGAGTCCAAATCAGAATATACTGTCAGTCAGTACTGAAAACTCCGGCTCTTCAGATGCCATCCATGCTACCTAAAAATAAACCTGCATTGACCTTTACCTCACAGTCGGTATTTCCCCCTCTTCAATTTTTCCAACAGTGAAATGATCATTTAGGGATCTCTACACTTGAGGGAAGATTTGTTTGTGTTGGAATGTTACAAAATACATTTTGGAGATAATGTCTTTTAACCCAATTATAACTTCATCCTCGTGGGAATTCAGTTTTTGCTAGAAGTGTTCTGGATTTCCATAACCTTTCCCACTGTAACTATCTCATCTGATTTCTCCTCGTCCCCACTCACCCTGGTCAGATTGTCCCCTTTACTCCCCCATGGGTACTCCATGCTCACCATTCATCTTCTTGCCAGAATCCCTTGCTCTTTGCCTGGCTAGGGTCTCTTTATTCACCACGTTCCAAGTCAGTCCACTTTCTCCATGAACCTCTCCAACTCTCATTTATCTTCTTTTCTGTAAATTTAGCACTCAACTGTTTTGAGTGTCAGTAGAACATGTTAGTTAAGAGCAAAGATTGGAGAATCAGAATACGTGGGTTTGAATCCTGGATCTGCAATCTATTAGCTGTATAACCTTGGGCAAGTTATATAGATTCTCTGTGCTTCATTTTTTCCCATTAGTAAAGTGGAGATGATAATGTATTCTACTTCATTGAATGGTGGGAGAATTTAATAGGTTAATATAATCACCACTTAGTGCAGTGCATATTTAGAATGAGTACCATGTGTCTGTCACAATTTGTGTTTTGTATTTTTGTTCAGTCATATATTACACAATAGAAAGCAGAGGTCATCTTTTATTCTCTTTAGCCATCTCCAATAGTGCCAAGAGAGAACTAAGAACAAAGAGGCATTTAACCACTTGCTTATGGATTGATTGTGTCCACTGAATTAAAATGTCTTTTCTAATATGGCGAGTGGCAAGAAAAATTCACCATTGCATGTCAGTCTGATTAGACTAAGAAGAGTGTTACTGAATCTTATGAACAACCCTAAGCCCTAAAGAGAAGTCAACAGGAAAATGAACATCTGTACCCCTCACTCTTTGACTTAGAGCTTTTGTCCATGGCCCACGCTGCTGCCACCAGATGGGTGAAGCACTGCCCACTTGTCTCTGATTTGTCTTTGAGCTTTTCTTCTTACTCTCAAAGAAAAGAAAATAATTTGTAAACTAGGTCAACAGAATGTGTAAACTAGGACCACAAAAGGGGGTTGCAATAAAAGCAGAAAAACAAGCTTCATCTAAGAAAATCATGCCACTCTTTGTTGCACTGAATTCTGTTTTTTAAAAAAATTTATTTTCTATGGACCGTGTCATAGAACTCTTGGATACTACAACATTTTCAATGTAATTCCATTTAAATCTAGATTTTTGCTGTTTGTTTAACTGTAGTTCAGAGCTAATCTTATTTCTCTTTTAGAAAGGACATATGAAGGCAATTTTCTATTGAAACTGCTTCTAGAGGTCACACAACAAATTCTGTTTCTGCTCTTTCTCTCCTTGTTCAACCTTATTCCTTGACCTAAATACACTCCTGTTAGACTCCAAGATTCAAAACATCTGTCTACACCTTTCCTAGATTCCCTCTGGAGGCCCGACTTTGTTCTTGACTGTATATTGCTAACCACAGTAGAAGCCATGAACACAGCTTGTCTCCCTACAGGTCCCAGACTGCCTGATTGCCAGTGACAGCAATTTAGGCTTTTATGACCACTCACTGCTATAACACATTTAGATTTTATGGTAGTAACTCATGGATCCAGTGATGTTTGTGAAATTCAGTTGGGTGAGCAACTGTCTTTGTTTGACAATCCTGTCTTCAGAACTGTCTTCTTTAAGTTTTTCAGAATTCTAGATCCCTGAAAAATCATAACGATTGTTATGCCTGCTTATTCACACGAATTAGACCAGCAATGACCCAAGCTTAGTCAGATGTGGTGTCAAACACCAGAAAGGCGTCTTGCATGGCATTTTGTATCACCATGGAAATGCTGAATAAATAGCAATGTCCGTGGCGTAGTACTCTTTAACTATTTGCTCTGTAACCTTCATCTAGTCATATTAAATATGATAGAAACATACCTGAACTCACTTTTATGTAGGTGGAATATCAGCACATCTTGTTATTATAATTCTCCTTAAATTAAAGAGCCAACTCTGACTTAGGATTCAGCTTATCTTTCCTCACCCACTGTTACTTTGCAGATTCTCCCATTATCTGATTTCAGACAGGGAAACAAACCCTGGAGATAGTGGAAATTCTAATGCAAATGGTTGGAATAGGCTTGATGCAGTTTGCTGTGTGGAGATGAAACCCATGGCCCTTTAGTATGGAAACTAAAGACTAAACTAAACTGTTGTCAACTAAGAGAGAATCGAAACCAAGCTGATTACAAGCCCACTGAAGAACAGGATTTCCAAAGAGCAAAAGCACATCTAACATGGATTTTTGAAGGTGGTTTCAAAGATGCAGGGCAAAGCACAGTGTGTTTGGAAAGAAAGAACGGAGATGTGGAACAACGGTATGATGCAATCTTTAAGGCAAGGGCAAGGACAAGGGCAGGGGAAAGCTGAAGGGGTTAATGCTGGCAGGATTGCAGAGTGCGATTGCTTTGAGATTACAGTAAATCAAGGGATAAAGAGGTTAAAGAATGAACTACGTAAGTAGGTTTGTGAAATTAATGATTGTTCTAAACTGGCTTGTTGAACTCAGAGAAATGCAGTAATTCATAGCGAGTAGGAAAATGGACAGACATTCAAGTTGGATGGATTCTTTTATTCGTTTATCTGTTCTTACCTTTGTGGCATAGGACAGACAACCTAATTCTTTCATATGCTAGCCTGCATAATGGTATACTGAGTTTCCACCTGATTATGTAGGGAGTCTAAGGTCCAGGGAGCTATTGACCACTCAGTACTTTGGAGCTCTTTGGAAGGGCACACGTACGTGCATATTCATTCAGTAGAGTAATTGTTCCTTGTTTCAACAAAACAAAACCAAATACAAATAACTAAAAAATGAAAAAGAATGTTCAAAGGTATGGAATTAAACAACTAAGTTCAAAAGTAAAAGCCTCTTGAAGGCAGATGTTATCTCTCTCTTTGTGCCATCAGCACCAAGCCCAGTGCCTGGCACATCTTAGACTGTTTACAGGTTTGATGAGAAATGATTCTGAAAATGGCTAAATTAAATTTTGGGGGGGAAAAATTGGATTTATCGAAGTCATTTAATGAGTGGAGTTAGTCATACTGAACATGTCAATTTTGTTTCATCTCAGAAGAAATAAACTCATCTGTCACTGTTTTGCACTTTCTAGCGTGATCTAAGTCTGATATGCAATGCTGTTTAAGCCGTTTGAGTGTGGGCTGGACCTAGTGATTTGCTTCTAATGTACAGATAGTGGCAAGAGTGCTGGAATGGCATTTCTGAGATTAGGTTACAAGAGGACTGTGACTTCCTTTGTGGTGCTCTCTTGCGCCCTCTCTAGGGTCACTTGCCCTAAAAGAAGCATGCTGCCATGATGGGGGCATGGAGATACCCACGTGGCATGGTGAGGAGTTGAGGCCCTTAGTCCAACAGTGCATGAGGGTGTTGAGCCTGGCTACAACAATGCAAGGGAGCTGGAAAGCTAATCATTCAGCCCTAGCTGGGACTTGGGATGACCATCAATAACCCCAGCTGACAACTGGACTGCAACCTCATGAGAAACCTTGAATCTAAGGGACCCAGCTAAACCATTCCTAGATACCCAACCCACAGAAACTACAAAATACTAAATGTTTGTTATGTTAAGAAGCTAAGTTTTGGGATGATTTGTTATGCAGCGATAGATAATGAATACACTGTTAAACAAAAAGGAAAAAATCCTTGGGCAAAATGTTTGAAAACTAGACTTGTTTTTTTCCTAACAGTTTTTACTATTGTTTTTGCTGAGGGTCCTAAAGAGAGAGACAGAGAAGGAGACAGAGAGAGAGAGAAGGGAGTGCAGTGGGGGAAGAAGAGGAGAGATTGACTCTGTCTTTCCTTCTACTCCATCAAGGATTCTAACTTTTATCTTCCCTGTCTTCTAAGATAGCAGCCTTGGGGAGCTGAATTGAGTACATATTTGGCTTCCAAACAAATCTTCAAATACATGAAGGCTGGTTATATAAAATAAATAAAAATTATAAAAAATATAGTTTTCTTAATGATAGATGGCACGCGAGTATTTTCAAAAGTATTTAGAAAAATGTAAAAATATTTTAAGAAGAAAGGTAAACAAAGGCTAAATTTACATTGTTATAATATTTATTGTATATAATTTCATTGCTATTTAGTGTTTTTATCCTAATTTGTTTATACTAGTATTGCAAATATCTGCTAATATATGTAAACTTGTTTCATGGCTCTATTTTGGAAATCCATATTGCATTTCACCTGCCTGTACATCTATTTATTATATTTTCTGTCTCATCATAGCTAGTAGCAGTATTCTGCAGGTTTTGGTGATACCAGGGAGTTAAATTATCTTTAAACTGATATTCTATTCATGAGTATATACTGTCTGAGAGCATATTGAATTATATTAACTATGTCTCTGAAACTTCTGAAAATTCTTGGAATGAAGAGAAATATTTTATTTTTTTTCTTTATTCTTGCCAATATGGTAACTTTCTGAATCCATTATTTTTATAGCATGCCATTTAAATATGAATATTTTCGAAGTTAATTGGCAAAGATTATGAATGTGAGAGCTGTGAAAAGCACACTGAAGCCAGTTTTATCTTTTTAACCAAAGACAGAATCTGAAGAACAAGATTTTTCTTCTTATCCTCCTCCTCATGATAATCAATGCATATTTATAATTACCTATGGGCGTTGTATTATACTAATACCTGCAGGTCTTTTTTATTCATTCAATGAAAGGTTGCCAGATTCACCTATTCCATGAAGATTTTATGGAAGTAAATGTTGTCATCATCCCTTAAACTGGTAGGGTGCTTTATAGTTCACAGAGCATTTTCATGTGTATCATTCTATTAGTGCCTCGCAGTGGCCCTGGAATTAGGAGGGACGTTTACTATTGTTCTCATTTTATAGAGGAGGAAATCCAAGCTAAGAGAATTTAAGTGACTCTGCCAATTGGGGGTTAGAAAGTGCTATGCTTGAGTCCTGAATCTATCTACTAACTCTTGGTCCAGTGCTCAGTCCATAGGTTGTTTTTATTTTATAAATTTCTGACAGGTGCAACCCCACCAAATTTATGATTAATAATAAGTGTTGAAATGTTGAATGGCTCAGATAGGTGCGTTAACTTTCGAATGGCTCAGATCAAGTGTGAAAGGCGATACCACCATTTAAACCAGGAGTCTATGTTTTGCTCTACCTGCAGCTATTAATTAAGCTTAGTAAAAATATGCAAGTCCTACTGATGGGATATATTCCTGGCACTTATTTCCACTGGGATTTATGGCCCAACTTACTTAACAAGTGATAAGGGAAGCACCTCTGGTTTCAGCTCAAAGTGTATTTAGTATTAGAGGAATTGGCACACTTATTATCCCATATTGGAGAGCATCCAGTTAAAATCCAATCTAGGGCTTGATGATTGCTTTATCTGCAATAAGGAGTCATCTGTACAAAGATGTGGTTGACACTAACTGCTTTGAGAGATCTGAGGACCCGGCAAAGTCAGGCACCCAGTGGAGACTTCGGGTGTTCGTGCTCCACCCCCGTCCCCGGCCTCGCCACCCCCTTGCTCTTGGTAGGAGTTGGATGTGTCTGTCACGTGACTAGCTGGCTTTGAGACTGTGGTTTAATCCTCTAACATGGATCACTGGCCCATAGAATATTGATCTTTTTTTTTTTTTTTTGCGGTATGAGGGCCTCTCACTGTTGTGGCCTCTCCCGTTGCGGAGCACAGGCTCCGGACACGCAGGCTCAGCGGCCATGGCTCACAGGCCCAGCTGCTCCGCAGCATGTGGACCGGGGCACGAACCCGTGTCCCCTGCATCGGCAGGCAGACTCTCAACCACTGTGCCACCAGAGAAGCCCAGAATATTGATCTTGATTGCTACAGGATTCCTACTGGCTAAGCTATAAAGAATTTCATTCTAATGTGCACATTGTAGGTGTTCAGCAAATATTTGCTAAAAATAAATGAATAAATGCATACTTTCATAATTGAAAACTTTCAAAACCCAGAGAAAATGTGGTTTACACCTTCCCAGGGCTGGGCCTGTTATTTTCTTTATCAGAATTTCCTTGAAGTGTTTGTTAAGTATAAGCTTGAATACCCTTCATATTTGGGGTTCCTGTGTCTTGATCAGTGGTAGAAAAGCAGCTGCAGCGTAGTGACAGGGGCATGGAAGGGCTCACAGTGGGTCTCTGGAGGAGCCATGTTTTGTGCAGAGGTAGGGGTGAATTCTGGGCTCAGAAGCACCTGGGTCAGCCAACAGTTTTTTTTTTTGTTTGTTTTGTTTTTTGTTTTTTTGTTTTTTTTTTGTGGTACGCGGGCCTCTCACTGCTGTGGCCTCTCCCGCTGCGGAGCACAGGCTCCGGACGCGCAGGCCCAGCGGCCATGGCTCCTGGGCCCAGCCGCTCCGCGGCATGCGGGATCCTCCCGGACCGGGGCACGAACCCGTGTCCCCTGCATCGGCAGGCGGACTCACAACCACTGCGCCACCAGGGAAGCCCAGCCAACAGTTTTGATCAGTTACCCAGGAGGGAGTGAATGAGTTGGAAGCATCAAGGTTAATTTGTTGATTGAAATTATAATTCAGCATTTACATTTTCAAAGTACTTTATGATTTTGCTAATGAGTTGTTCTTCAAAGTGGACCTGGGAAGAAGGTTAGCATCTTCGTCCCCACTGTACAAAAGAGGAAACAGACACCTGATGTTAAGTGGCTCATTCAAAGTTGCCCAGGCAAGTTCACCGTGAAAAAGTCTTGGTTGAACTTTAGGAACTGGCTGTCTACACTGGGCTCAAGGTCTCCCCAGGGGAACTGACTCATCTTGGGGCTCTGTTGTCTAAATGTGGGTTGATATGGGTCTGAGATCTTCTAACGAAATAAGCTCAACCATCCTCACTCCTGAAGGATGTCAAGGAGGAAGAATGATTCTGGGAATGCACTACTTTGATCTGTCCAGGGCTGTGATTGTGTAAATTCTGCTCATGAACGTTATTTCAGGATTCCGAGCCTTTGCTTTCACTTTTCAACAAATCTCCCAGGAAACCTTTTTCTACAAGTCTTCTCTTTGAGATAAACTCATGTTCATATTAATCCCACTTGTAGATTTTTATTCAATTAAAATAGACAGAATAGCATATATATTTTTTCTTGTTACAAGGAAATAAAGCAACTGTTCATCCCTAATCAGTGCTTATGGGAGACGCAGACCTCCAAAAGCTCTTTGAGTCATGTTGCTGAGGACATTTCTTCCTCTTAGCTCCCCAAGCCTTTGTGCAGATGCAGACCTTAATTTTTGCACTTACAACATTATAATGGCTGCTTTCTGTGTCACTTTCTGTGAAATTTTTTCACTACTTTGTCTCTCTACAATCTTGCATCATACCTGTCTAATCATAGGCACTTAGTATTAAATGCTTGTTAGTAGAAGAATAAATTTAGGTCAATTTCTTTTTACAAGTGGCTGTAAACTATTTGCTTCTTTCTGGGAAGGAGTAATAGATGTAGAGTGAGAAAGAAGAATATAGGAGAAAGAAAAAAAGAAATTGAAGTAAAGAGGAGTAGTGCCAGCATGCTGTGTACTATCTTACATACTCTCATTTGCTCTCATTAGTAACACTGTTTTGTAGATGAAGAAATGATCAGAGACAGAGAAAAGGAGGGGAAAGAAATAGGTAGATACAAACTGTACTGGTTTCCCAGGTGCAAATATGTCCAACATTTGTGGTTTTAATTATAATAAAAGAAAATTAGCTTCATGATGAAAAAAAATCATCTTTCCCCCAGCCAAACCCTGAGAAGGCCAGTGCCAATAAGGAAATTATCTGGAAATTGGTTTCAAGGGACTCAGTCTAAAAACGGTGGATGAGCAAATATTCCATCCCCCCCAAGAGCTCCCCAGATTTTTTAGTGTGGTTTTTAGTTACTAGAGAATGGGGTGAGGAATGTCATCTCAGTTCCTGGCCAGCACATCACCTATTTTCTGTTTTTCACTTACAGTAGTCCTAACTGTACAGTGTATACTGGGAACATTTAAATATTAGTTCTTGGAATTTCCTGAGGGGAGACCTAGTCACAGTTCTGTAGCGGAGGTACTTCAGAAGAAAAGCCTTTGGTAATTGAGGGGTTGCACAGATGCCTTATGTCAACTGAAGCTGTATATTATGAAGTAACTGTGATGCATTGGCCACTGTATAAGAGTATGAATCAGAGGTCTGAGTTCCATGTCTATCTGCCACTTACTAGCTATTTTGAGCAAATTGCTGGACTTCTTTGTGCTTCAGTTTCTTCACTGTTTTGTAAACAGGGATGATATTATTTACATTAGAGACGTTATGAAGACTAAAAAATGACATATTAAAAATGTTCATTGAATTAGGGAGGAGGAGGAAACAAAGCAAAGGAAAATTCTTCCTTAGAGAAAAACGTCAACTAATAAATGTGGAAGGAATGATAAAATTAGAAAATCACCACTTTGTAGTCCCTAATGTCATAATTGGTTCAAGTGTGAGTATAATCAGTGGGTGCTAAAGCCATTGGGTGAAAGGTGTTGAGGAACAGGATATTCATCGTAAACCCTGGGGAGTAAGTTTACGCTGGAGTGGTCAGGTGGTCACACCTTTACCAAATGGTCAAGGTTAGCAGGACTCCTAGAGGAGTCCTGTAACAGTTACAGTCCTGTTACAGTCCAACTGTAACTTGACGTTACAGTTGGCCTTCTGTGTCCACAGGCTCTGCATCCATGGATTCAACGAACCAGGGATTGAAAATATTTGGAAAAAAATTCCAGAAAGGTCCAAAAAGCAAAACTTGAATTTGCCATGTGCTGGTAACTATTAACAAAGCACTTACGTTGTATTTATAACAATTTACCTAGCACTTACATTGTATTAGGTATTATTAATATAAGCAACTAGAGGTGATTTAAAGTACATGGGAGGATGTGTGTAGGTTATAAGCAAATACTGTGCCGTTTTATATAAGGGACTTGAGCATCCGTGGATTTTGGTATCCTCAGAGGTCCTGGAACCAATCCCCCCAGGGTACCGATGGATGAGTATATATGCTACTATATAATTAAAATCTGAGGTAGCCAGTACCACCTGTGAATTATTCTGGCCAAAAATGTTTCATCGAAATCTAACGAAATCTCTAACCTAACTTCTGGTTTAAGAAGTACAGGAGATGGAGGTACAAGCTAAGGTGCACTATGAGAAAACAACCAGAATGTGGGATATTCTGTGTAAGACAATTGGACCCGAATGCTTAAGAAAGTTCAGTATCATGAACACAAAGACAGGAAAGGGGACCGATCTGGATTAAAAGACAGTAAGGAGCTATGAAATATGTAAACTCCATGAAATATGTAAAACAGCAACAAAAGTATCAATAGCAAGTGAGCTGTAAGATGCCTTTAAAAAAATTTTTTTTTGGTCAAGGATTATTAGGAAAATGTGTGTAACAACTGGAACTAGGTGATATTTATGGAGTAATTTTTATTCTATAAAAATTCTATAAGAATTTAAAAAATTTCCTAGGTATAATAATGATTTTGTGGTATATTTGAGACTATCTCTCTCTATATATATAATATATAAAGATAAAGGAAATATGAAAAATATTAACAATTTATCTAAATGGAGGTATATGAGTATTCATTGTATTATTTTTTCAAGTTATTATGTTTAGAATTTTTCATGTTAGAAAAAACAAAAAAGGAAATATATATGTTACTCAAATGATAAATCTATGAAAAATCTAAGCTGTTCTTAATATATCAATAGTATCTATAAAATATCTATAATGGTATAGGAAATTGTTGACTAATCTGTTGATGTTGAGAAGGACAGGAACAAAACTTATCCCCAAAGGAAGTAAAATTCACATAGGAAAAAAAAACAGTTTAAAGACTGTGAGACACCTAGGAAATACATAAAATATTTTTCTTTCCTTTCTGAGTGCAAGTTTTATTATATTTACAAGTTGGCTTGTCATCCTCCTGGTCTGAAGACAAATCCAGACAATGATGCTCTGGGGCAAACTCAGAACAGTATATTAACAGTACATTGCATTTGTAAAGCATTCCTTATTTTCTTAATCTGAATGCATCCTCCCAATTACATAGGTATCCCCTCCAAGTACATCCAATCATCTGACTGTATTCACACATTAATTCTGGTAGACAAATAAGCCAAGGATTTCTTTCTCAATGTATCAATGAAGAAGCTTAGTCTATGTTGGTAGATGGGTAAGAAATGTGGAACTAGAACCAATTATTACTCCCTGCTCAATTAGAGTGAATGGGAAAAAATTTTATGTCAGATTTACTTGACAAAAATACTTTGGAGAAAGTAGTCCAATCTGTATTATTACTAAGATATTCTGAAATTGTTTATGCCTTTAACTGTGATTTAAAAGCTACTAGTTATAATATTGTACATCAACTATTCCTCAATGAAAAACTAAAATAAAAAATAACAGTTACAAATTAGGCCTAATAGGCTGCATATTGTGATGTCAGTCCATTAAATTTGACATATTGCCTCTATAAGAACATAAGTAATAGACCATATACTTACAGCATGAAGCTAGGTATTTTTTTCTACTAAAAATAAAGAAAATGAGAAATTGAGAGGATCTGCATTGCAAATATTTAAGTAGAAATCCAAACATTTATTAAAATTTTTGCTATTATTTATTAAAAAAATTAAAGTGCTGCCAATATTTTTAAAAATTAAATTAGATAATTATATCTTAGAGTTTTGCTAAATATTGATTTTACCTATCTGTATTTTTTCCTTTTTTCCTCTCCTTTCTTATTTTTTGCTTTCCTTTCCATTAGTTTTGTGTAATGCAGGACAAATGAGCTGCGGATATGTCTATGGAATAAAGTTTTATATTTTCTATATTAAATTTTTAGAAGTAATAATTGAAATGTAAATACATTAAAAATGAACAACTAAACAAATCTAAAATATATCGCTATTTGCACAGATGTCTTCTATTTTTTTCTGCATCCTTATCACTCGGAAGAATAAATTCCATTTTTTCACTGGAACTTGCTGTTTAGTACTACTACAACACTTCTAGAAAATCATGAATCTAAGAGTCAGAACTGTCCAAATCAAAAAACTTTCAAATAATTATCATCAGTAATCCCATCTTGGGATTTCCCTGGTGGTCCCATGGTTAAGACTCTGCACTTCCACTGCCCGGGACATGGGTTCGATCCCTGGTCCAGGAACTAAGATCCCACATGCCATGTGGCATGGAAAAAAAAAAAAAAAAAAAAGAAAGAAAGAAATCCCATCTTAAAAAATGAAGGATGATCACATTTATCCAGAATCATCAGGCATGAGTGCTACCACGTTGGTGAATTTTCCAGAAAAACATTTAAGTGGTCTGAACTTTTTAAGCAGATTACCAATTTAAATGCAATGCTTTAAAAATCTTTTGTGTACCTCCTTTCATATAAAACTTAATATGCAGAATGTAAGCTAATATTTACTAAATGATTCAAGGCTATCTGTGAACAGAATGCCTTTAATCCACATAATACTATGGTTTATAGATCGTCTTCACACATCTTCTCATTTGATCTTCACCACAGCTTTATGCCATGAGTGGGGTAGGTATCGATATTCCTGTTTTACAGAAGAGGAAACAGGCTCGGGGTGGCTAAGCAACTTTCCCAACAATCTCTCATAAGTGATAGAACAAGAAAGCAAACAAAGTCTTCTAGCTTCAAGCCTGTGCCCCTTCCCATAAACAGCACTGCCTCCCTGGACTAGTGATTACACAGCGGTGTTTACAAAGATAATGAAGTGGTAACATAGACCATTTTTCCTTACTCTAAAAACCCTCAGACTCCTAAGGTTTTATGTTCTTGCATTTGCTTTTTATAGTTTTTACTGCATAGCGCCTGGCATATAATAAGCATTTAGCCATTGTTCCTGTGAATCTGTCAGCTGTTGGTTGTAGCATACCTGGCACTAGAGACTTATCGTCTTATTAATATTCATTCATTCATACATTCAGTAAATACTTATTGAGAATGTACTATTTGCCAGGCCACAGGGCTAGATGTGCGGATAAATGCTGAACCCATAAAAAAACTTAACGTTTCGAAGCTTATGTCAATCACACTGTCACTCAATGCCAGACTTCTACCCCTCAAATGAAGCTACCTCAAAGAAGATGGCAATGATTCTAGGTATTAATTTGCTAGGGCTGCCATAACAAATACCACCAGACTAGGTGGTTTAAACAACAGAAACTTATTTTCTCCTAGTTCTAGAGGTTAGGAGTCCAAGCTCCAGGTGTGGGCAGTGTTGGTTTCTTTGGAGGCCCTTCTCCTGGTCGGGAACATGGGTACGTTCCTGTTGCTTCTTTGCACTCTCACCCCTGGTGTCTCTCTGCTTGTCCAAATTTCCTCTTTTATAAGGACACCAGTCATATTGGATGAGGTCTCACTCATATGACCTCATATTATCATATTATCTTAATGACCTCTTTAAAGGCCCTATCTCCAAATACAGTCACATTCAGAAATATTGGGAGTTAGAGCTTCAGCATATGAATTTGGGGGGGGACACAATTCAGCCCATAATACTATACTAATTACTTTCCATGTGTCAGCACTTTCTAGGCACTTCTATTAACACAGATTCTAACAATGGCCCTGTAAGTTAGGGTTCAGTTGAAGACGTGCTCAAGGTGGCAGAGTAACTTGGGTGAAATACAGCTTATACATGGCAGGGCCTGGAGTTGAGCCTGGCCATTCTGACTTGATGTTCTTTGATGTCTATTTAATGGTGTAGAAGTCTTTTCTTATCCTGGTTCTTGCCATTCTGGATGACTGAGTACTTGGTAAGTGTTATGCTGCAGGACAGCAGGATATTAGTATATACTTACTTACATTGTCAATCTCACTTTAAAAAAACTGGTAAAACTCTTTTTTTTTTTTCCAACCAGCAAGTATTTACTGTGTGCATACTACATGCCCAGCAATGTATATGTTTTTCTATAGGCAACATAGCTGCAGGTTTGCTTATTTCCTGCACTAAGCATTGCTAAGTTGATGGGCTATCAGGCTTCAGTTATTTTATTATGGTGATGATTGAAACAGTCCTTTAAAATCTATATTCTTATTCACATCCCTGCAGTCCAGGAAAAGCAAAGGAAAGTATGGGGAGGATTAATAAATATTTGTGGAATGAATTATGATCATGTTAAGCAGAGTTTCCAGTTTATTTTATTTAGTAGCATATATACTCTTACTATACTCTATATGACATATTTATGGAATTGTCTTAGAAGCTCGGTATGCATTATATTCAATAATAGTCACTAGAAATGTGGTTTTAAAGCCAAAAGATGGAGATTTCATTGGAATGCGGAAAAAAGAAAAATAAATTGAATCCAATTATTTGAATAAATTGAATCAAACATTATTTGAGCGTTTTCCAGGTACCAGAAATGATACCAAGTACTGGGGATACAAAGAGGAATAAGTCATATCCCCAGGCCTCACCTAGTTCAATCCCTCATCATCTTTTCACCAGACGGTGACATTAGTCTCTTGACTAGACTTCCCTCCCTCCATCTTAGCCCCTCTTTAAGCCACAAGCCACACCGCATCACAGCAGTCTACCCAAAATGGAATCCAAACTGCAGAAAGTCCAAATGCTTTAGCATCATAGTTAAGACCAGCAAGACACTGCCTTCCGCCCTTTATCTCCTATCATTCTTCGCCTTGACATTTTCGCAGAACATTTTTCTTGTTTCTTTTATGTAACGTTGGACCTCATCTTAGTTATCAGATGCCACAGAATCATTCACAGATTTCTCTCAATTTGATATTACTATCAGAACTGCTTCTGTTAAAAAAATTAGTTTGGGCTCTGACTATACATAACTGTAGCATTTAACGCACATGAATATCTGATGACTGGCTTTGGTTGACTTGTACCATCTCAGCTGATACCCTAGAGTCAGGCAATGCAGAAATATTTTGGACAAAATATTCAGTCTGTGATGTGATCAGAAATAACTTAATGTTTATTTTATACAACATAGTGCAAATGTAACCTAGTCAAATTATCTAAGATTTTAAAAAATCAATATACGTTTTGAATTCAGGGAGGACGTTAATATACCATTTTATGTTGTTGGACAATGTGAAATCTAATATGCTTTTCCATTTCCAGGAATTCCTCCCTGGGCTCCTGTGAAGGAACTCAGTTATTCTAGTCTGATGGGTGGACCTGAAACACTACGTAGTATAGTTGGCTAGTGGCCAGTTGTATTTCTTCAAACATTCTCTACTCCTCAAAAGTATTTTTTCATTGAGCTACATAGTATGTAGAAACTAGCTGCCCATCATCCTAAGAGAAGTTGTCTTCTCAAGGAACACTAAATCTTCCTCTCTCTTCCCTCTCCCTATCTTGATATTAATTTGTATATTACTGGATTTTAATAATTAGAGTCTTAGAGATAGTTGCGCTTATTTGGTAACCAGCTAGTTGTTACTTAGCAAATCAGCTAAGTACACATAAAACACTACAGTAGGGCTTCCTTGGTGGTGAAGTGGTTGAGAGTCCGTCCGCCTGCCGATGCGGGGGATGCAGGTTTGTGCCCCGGTCCGGGAGGATCCCACATGCCGCGGAGCGGCTGGGCCCGTGAGCCATGGCCGCTGAGCCTGCACGTCCGGAGCCTGTGCTCCGCAACGGGAGAGGCCACAACAGTGAGAGAGGCCCGCGTACCGCAAGAAACAAACAAACAAACAAACAAAAAAACGCTACAGTAAAACATCAATAAACTGTAATGTTCAGGGAATGGTTACTTGATTTAACCTGTGTGTTAAAAACAGAAACTCCTGCCCCCTTAAAAAAATCTCTGGTTTAACACTGTGTTTAAAATATTTTGGATAACTTTACTGTTAATATAATAAATTTATAGTAGATACATACAGTATACAAACATAGCATAAAATATACTATAAGAAATATTATAGACTTGTCTGTTCAGGATCTTTGTTCAGCCTAAACATAAATTCTTTTTTTTTTTTATTATTGAAGTATAGTTGATTTACAATATTGTGTTAGTTTCAGGTGTACAGCATAGTGATTCAGTATTTTTGTAGATTATACTCCATTATAGGTTATTACAAGATAATGGGTATAATTCCCTGTGCTGTACAGTATATCCTTGTTGCTTATCTATTTTATATATAGTGGTTTGTATCTGTTAATCCCATACCTCTAATTTTTACCCCCCTCCCTTTCCCCTTTGGTAACAGTAGGTTTGTTTTCTATATCTAAACATAAATTCTTAATAAATTCCTATGTACTGACTGAATAAATGAGGTAATAATACATCCAGCTTTGTACTGCTCTGAGAACACATCTTAGATATATTTTAATTTGTTTTTTAAGTTAAATGCCTGTTATCTTATGATTTGGTTTGCTCTTTCTAATATCAGTAGAGATTAGGAAAAGAGTTAGCTCGGTTGATTGAATAGTCAGTTATTTGGATTTAGATCATTAGAGGTTGGAAACACGATGGCCTGAATTACAGCTTTGCCACACACTGTATAAGCGTGAGTAAATTACTTCTCTGAACCTCCTTTTATTTGTTGCTAAAATGGGGATGAAAGTGATACCAACCAATAGACTTCTTGTAAAATTTAAATGAGGTAATGTAATTAGAGGTCTTCTTAACTGAATGCTGTCGATAAAGGGCAGGCATTGTTGTCATTCTGCCCAATGACGTTTACAGTAGAATTGAACCAGATTTAGTTTACGTTGTTCTCGTTCTTTGGTGGTTGTTGACTGGGATGCTACCAACAGCTGCTAGCTAGCTAATGCTCCTTTCTCCTGGGCCAGACCCAGGTGAGCTTCTCCGCCTGTATCCCACACTTCTTCTAAAAAAGACATGTTGGGCTTCCCTGGTGGCACAGTGGTTGAGAGTCCGCCTGCCGATGCAGGGGACACGGGTTTGTGCCACAGTCTGGGAAGATCCCACATGCCGCGGAGCGGCTAGGCCCGTGAACGATGGCCGCTGAGCCTGCACATCTGGAGCCTGTGCTCCGCAATGGGAGAGGCCCACATACCGCAAATAAATAAATAAATAAAAATAATAAAAATATGCATTAAAAAAAAAAAGTAAAAAAGACATGTTGACTGGAGAGACCTGCTTGATTTAAACCATCCTAATAGCTCAGAAACTTGGCACATACGTAGTTTTCCTGGTGGCAAAGGGTAAAGATATGAAATTACTTGCATTCCTCTCAGTATAATTTAATCTCACACTATTATTCTGACAGAAAAATGGAGAAATCGTTTGATAGTATCTTCCTTACAATTAATTCTATAGGATCCAGAGACTACTTTTTATATTCTCAGTTTTTTTCCTCCAGATTAAATTATCCAATTTCTCAGCAATCTTCTTTTTAATTCCCCTCTTGTGCTGCCCTTCCCTCTCTCAAGTTCCCTCTCCAGGTAAAGATACTTGAATTGTAAATATCCAAGTCACATCTACGGTAAGGGAGAATCTCTTGTAATGTCTATAAACTTAGTGCTTTAAATGAGGTTAAGTCTAAAAATAGACTAAATCATGAGTGAGGGAAAAAAGATCAAAGGAGTTGAACATGTAACTCACAGCACAAGTACCATATTTCCTTGGCCTGTTGTTATTACACCACATACATCAAAGCTTGGACACAGAGAGGAGGACTTGACACCCACAAAAATGGATTTTGGAATAAAAAAGACTAGGGTGTGAATATTAACACCTATGCACTTCCATTTCTTTACATGAAAAGCATGGTTAACGAGAGTGGTTGCCCATAGGATTGTGAGAATTAAGTAAAACAATATCTAAGCACATCAAGTCCATCCATTTATCCATCTCTCCATCCATCCATGCATCCATCCCTCTGTCTCTCCATCTATCCACTCATCTATCCATCTCTCTACTGTTCAATCAACATTTATGACAGTTTCCTTTCACCTCGCCTTGCATTTCTATAATTAAAATTAAAAAGTCTCGTCAGAGAAATGAAGCTTCTGACCTGGAATAAGGAACAACATCCTAATCAGAATATCTGCCCTTCTGCTGTGCCCTCTGCTTTGGCAGCCCTGGGCACAGTTGACAAGCTTTCCTAGTTTTATTCACAGGGATTGAAAATTTCCTGTGTTATCAAAAATCCCCCCCCACCCCAGAACCATCATCCACATGAAGCCAAAGGATGGAAGTATAATTGGGTGGTTCATCAACAGATTTTCTGATGTTTACCCAGAAGGGTGAGACTGGGGAAATACACACGTGTCCCCTCAGTGAGCTGATAATCCTGGGGGGGAAAGCTGTGTGAAAGCGTAAAGCTTTTAGACAAACCTGGCCCCAGGCAAAACTATGAATCTGACTGAGATTGTCTTCTACCTGCTGGCCTCTGAGCCTGGGATCTTTCTTCCTCCAGCCGCGTCCACTCTCTCCCCCAGCTGTCACACAGTGCTGCCTGTCATCCTTTGTGGTGCTCAGAAGAAACAAAAAATGCCTCCCCTCCTAGGCGCTGTGTATTTTTAAATAGGCATCAAAACTGCAAGTTAAAGGACATTTCAGCTTGGAAATGGCCTGCAGGGCAGGGCAGCCTATACTCTGGATCTGCTTGAAGTCCACCCTTTTGCTACAGAGAGGAAGGTTACATGGTCCAAGAAGCTAAGACAAGTAGGGCAAGGAGGATGGCACACTCTTTTCCTCCCCCACCCCCCCACCCCCGCTCTCCGGTCTTGTGTGGCACAGCACAGTTCAGTCCCCAGCTGGAATTACATCGTTGTTCCCGCCTTTCGGGACCCATTCGTCAACTTCCAAAGAGCGGTGGTTGCAGCTGCTGATCCTTCTGGGCCTGCACTTCCACCTTTTTTTGGGAGTACAGAAACCAAAGAGCAGAATGACCACTGCCGATGCTACCTCTGAATGGCTCTCTGTGCAAAACACTGACTGAGCTATCTTTAAATCTTACCCTGGAGAACTGTTACCTTTTCTGCTACATCTGAAACAAATAATTTCATGAAATTCTATTAATAGAACATTTAGCAAGATATACCAAATTCCAACGAGATCATTCCAAAACTTCTAATGGTACAGATGAACCTATTTGCAAAGCAGAAACAGAGACACAGACATAGAGAACAAATGTATGTACACCAAGGGGGAAAACGGGGGCGGTGGGATGAATTGGGAGATTGGGATTGACATGTATACACTGCTAGGTATGGAATAGATAACTAGTGAGAGCCTGCTGTACAGCGTGGGAAACGCTACTTGATGCTCTGTGGTGACCTAAATGGGAGGGAAATCCAGAAGGGAGGGGATATGTGTACACATATGGCTGATTCACTCACTGTACAGCAGAAACTAACACAACATTGTGAAGCAGCTATACCCCAGTTAAAAACAACAACAACAACAAAAAATCCCAAACAAAAACAAAAAAACTTCTAACTCTCAAACCATCTCTCTAACATTGGGAAGAAGGGCAAGACAGTATTTGACTTTCTACTTTTTATGAGAAGGACAAACTAAAAGACCAATAACTGTAGGTTTTATACTCCCTTTGCTGTGCCAGGTAATGACAATGTGTGATGGTCCCTTCCCCTTAAACAAATTTGATTAAAGCAGATTATTAGCTAAAAAAAAAAAAAGTCTGGGAAAAAGGACATCTTTTTATGACAACTCACTTATGGTTTTGAAGTGTGCTGTAAATGGTAAGATCACAGTAACTTAGCTGAAGTGTAATAATTGGGTTCCAAGTGTTATGACTGATATATTTCATTGAGAATAGCACCCTGAGGTTTTTCCAAATTAAAGATGAAATCTAAATAAAACCTTAAATAATCCATGTGGAAATACTTTATTGTAGTTAATAATCAAGCAAAATATGCTTATTTTGTCTGCAGACTGATTCCAGCATATTATACCTATTGTGGCTTCCATTTGAAAGGCATCTCACTTGGCTCATGTAAAAATAATAGCATTCCTAGCTATTAATAGCAAATAAGAGAGACATTTATGGACATTCATACATCATTTATAAATGACCCTTATGAATAAAGTGTTACAATGATTCCATTAGCATAAGTTCCACAATTATGGCCTGCATAAGAGATACATTTTTCTTTCTTGAACGCACATATAAAAAGTTGCCATTTACTTTGTTGAAATTTAATCTATAATGCTTCAATGTATTTCAATGTAACTAAATGACTATACACCTAAATACATAGACAAGGATGTATCCTATGTGTATGTGGAGATCCATGAGGCCCTTAATAATGTACCTCACTGGGACCCAGGGCACATGACCATGTCTGCCCCTTGGACGGTGGAATTTAGAATGAGATTGGGCTTCTAGGGTTGGCTTGGACAAACTGGTAGGGAATTAAGGCCCCTGATGGGGACCTTGATCTTTCTTTTTTTGCCTCTCGCTGTCATCTCTCAATCCAGATTCTTGGGTACTAGCTTCCCTCTTTGTAAGGGAGGTCCAACTTTGGAGTAAGTTCTTGCAAGGGATGTCCAACTTGAGAGTAAGTTACTTACTCCAACTTCTGATGGAAAGGACAAACTAAAAGACCAATAACTGTAGGTTTTATATTCCTCTCACTGTGCTAGGTAAAGTCAATGTGTGGTGGTGGTACTGTCCCCTTAAATAAATCTGATTAAAGCAGATTATTAGTTTAAAAATTTAAAAAAGGAGTTTGAAAAAAGGATATCTTTTTATGGCAGCTCACTTGCAGTTTTGAAGTGTGCTGTAAATGGTAAGCTCACAGTAAGTCATTTAGTTAAAGTGTAGTATTTAAGTTCCAAGTGTTACGGATGATACATTTCATTGAAAATAGCACCCTGAGGTTTTTCCAAATTAAAGATGAAATCTAAATAATACTTAAATACTCCAACTTTGGAGTAATTAAGCTAATATCTTCCCTTGATGACCTAGTGAGAGAAGCATCTTTCTGTGATGGGAGTGTAAAACAGGAGAACTGATGGTTATTGAGCTCCTGCTTTGTGGCAGGCACTGTGTAAGCATGATCTTGCTGACTCTCATAACTACCCCATGTCGATGTGCATTTTGATGATGAACCTATGAGCTACGTTTTCTTACACTTTTTTTCCTAGATGAAGAAACCAGAGCTCAAAGATGTGACATAAATTTCTCAAGACTACACAGAGCATGACAGAAAGGGTTTGATCCAAACCTATGCTTGTCCTACCATATACATCCCCTGACCCTAGGGCTCTGCCTGAAATCAGAGTACCAGGTCTCTTGAGCTCTCCCCATTAACTCTCTGGAGATGTAAAACTACTTTGAGCAGAGGTGTACTTTATGTAGGGAATTATCATTAATTTAGTCTCAGAATGCCAGGAGACTGCCTGGGCTATGAGGTAGAAAGCTTGATCCAAGGACAATGCCAGTAAGGCAGTTATAATGAAGCATACCCTCCAGCTCTTGACTTACCATATTCTGTTATCCTTTGTCATAGTCCTGCATCTTCTTAGTGAGACCATTTACAACGGGCAGGAGGTCCTAGCTGTGGCAGGGGTCATTATCGTGAGCTGTGGCCATGGCTCCTTTTCTTGATTTGCCAAGATTTTTTTTCCTTTTATTTTAAATTTTGTTTCATATTTTTGTTATTATTAATTTCTTTAACAATTTTTAAAAGTAACTTTCAATTTACAGTTATTACAAAATATTGGCTATGTTACCCTGTGTTGTACAATACATCCGTGAGCTTATATGACACCCAAAAATTTGTACCTCCCACTTCCCACCCCTATATTGACCACAGCCCCCAAACTGGTAACCACTAGTTTGCTCTCTATATATGTGAGTCTGCTTCTTTTTTGTTATATTCACTAGTTTGTTGTATTTTTTAGTTTCCGCTCAATTTGCTGAGATTCTTGAGGGGAGGGCAGTGAGCTGACCATGGTGCCCCTTCCCCATTTTTTTCTCAGTGACTTTGCTACACTCTTTTCTTCCTCATAGTGACTGGAAGCATTTGGGCAACAAAAAGTAGCTCCTCCATTTAAAAAAATCTGGGGAATCCTTTGCTTGGGAGTGCATATAAAGATGAGGACTGAAGAGTTTTAGAAGTGGAAGGGGACCCTTTGCTCCACCCTCAATATTTGTATAGAGGACACACATTTATTGTGATTAAGAACCAGCAAGACTGAGTTTCAGCCTCCTTGACTCTGCCACTTCCTAGATGTGAGACTTCAGGCAAATTATTACCTCTTGGTGCCCTCAGTTTCTCATCTGCAAAATGGGAATAATAATGGTACCTGCTCCATAAGGCTTTGAGAAGATTAAATGAAATGATCCCTGGTCCAAAAAAACTTCCAATAATTGGTAGCTGCCGCGACGACGACGACAACGACGACGACGACGATGATGATGATGATGATGATGATGAATTAGTCCAACTAAGATCATACTACTAGTTTGTAGCACTTCTGGCAGTGGTGCTGGAACCCAGGCCTTCTTACTCAGACCAATTCTTTTTCCTCTCTGTTTCAATCCAAGATAGATTTATAATTTTGATATTAATTTTTAATATCAACTTATACAATGTTTATAGCTGACTAATAAAAACAGGCTAAAAGCATTATATTGCTAATTTTAACTTTATTAAATAACTAACTCTAGTTGTTGCTTTACAATAGGCTGTGCTTGCTAGTTTCCTATTGATTATATCAGCATTAAATCAACTCTAGCAAATTTCTGTTTCTATATATGTTATAAACCATTAACTAAAAAAAGAATTATTTTTTCATTCTATTCTCCATTTTCATGCAACATGTCAGCTTCATCCACCACATATTTCGCCAGGAGTTTGTCACTCCAAAACTGTGTTTTTCCCTTTGAGGATAAGAGCAAGTCAGATAATGACCTGTTCTGATGAAAGTAACTGGAGAGTATAAATACTGATGTTTTAATTTGCAGTAGGAAAGTCTTGCTAATATTTACAAAATAAATCCTAACTTCACAAATAATTTATCCCTAAATATTCTTTCCTTTTTTTGGCGGGGTGGGGGGGGGTGGGAGATTGTTGGCCTTAACCCTAAAATCGATTCCAAGGAAATTGTAATTTTTTAATGAGAGTAATCTTTTTGCTGTGAAATTTATTGATGAATAAAATAAGATCATGAACAAGGAATCACTATTTTTTTCCCATAAAATATAATGTTAACGTATTTCTTTAATGACTTCCAAAAACCTTTTAGACTAATGAGTCCTGAAGCCAAGATGCCTCTTTCATAAACAGGAATCAAAAAAAAAATTTAAGGTTAACTGTGTTTATGTGCATGAGCGATTATTGTATAAGGATATTAATAATAAATTACAGAGATTTATAAATAAGTTATCTACGGTAAACTAAACCAGGACTTCTAATTTCCTCTTTGTATACATTGAGCTATTATTTAACTATAAGCTATTTAGCAATTAACTACAGCTGTTTTTGAAATTTTATGGATCTCCTCTGGAGATAAGCAAAACCAGATATCTGGTGTAGAAGATATTAACTCTATAGCCTTTATTTTATAACCAACAACTCTTTAGGGATTGCTTGGTTGTTAAAAATTAACGTAGGAATATCTATTTATGACAAGCAGACATATCAGAATTCTATTCAAAACTTGAATTGAGTAGTGTGAAAGCCCTTATTTTGAAGGATCAAGGCAAACTGCATGTAAATCACACCAGACCTTCCAATAGTTTTCAAAAACCATCAGACCTGAAAAAGACCATTTACTTCACATAATTGAAATTGAACTGCTTGCGTTAACCTGAGCCTCTTTTCCTCACTTGTTCTGATACCAACATCCCTAAGAGAATGCAAAAGCCCTCCTGACTTCTAGCATATCCTGAAAAACCAGAATTTTATGAAAATGCCCGAAGAAAGAGAAAGAAAATATGAAATAGTGTAATTATTTAAGTCCAACTATCTGATACTTATAAGGTCTACTCTGACTTATATTTGTCATATTGTACAGAGGGACCAATATTTACTGCTACACTTGGATTCCTTTATGAGATAGAGGGCTGCCAATTTTGTAGTAAATTGAGTGTGGCAAAGACTTGGATGGGGGCCACAGCTTCAAAACAGGCACAGAAAATGTGTTCTTACCACAGTGAAAGGAGACTAGATAAACTTGCATTGTTTCTGTCAGCTTTGTGATAATTAATTTCAACCATATTATCTGAATTAAAAAATCACATTTATTCCCTGGACTGATTTCCTGGAACCTTTCCAATTTCGCTACCCTATTCTGGCAAAAGCTTGGCTAAAATATGAACAAATCATTAAGAATCGATGCATTATAGGATGTACATATCCTATAAAATATGACACCTTTTATTTTTTTTTTAATATGACACCTTTAAAACATGATTTTAAAACGACCTTAGTAGAAAAGAAAATGTATATGAGAAAGGACCATAATTCTCCCTGGCACAGCTGGAGTGCCTTGAGATGGAAAGTAAAAAAGGCAGACTATTAGCAGACCTTTTGGGCCAGCGGTATGGATCTCCATCCCTCACAGAAACCCGTGTTGGCTCATTTGTTGATAGCGGTGATTGACTGTGGGGTAGTAGTATCGCCTGCTGTTCCCCCCCCCCCCACTTCGGGGGATATCAACACAGGAATCCTCAGTCAGGGCTCCATTGATTATCCTCAAAATTTGCTCCTGCTATTGACCATAATAGGAATAAAAAAAGTGCCTCTGAATTATTCAGAATGAAAATATACACAGAAGAAATCGATAAGGCACATCTGATATTAAAGACAAATTAAAACAGACAGTAAAAGCGGGGCTTGAGGCAGCCACTACATACAGAGAAGGAGGCATTTTGGAGATAAACGAAAAGTGTTTTTGCTTTCTGAAAAAAGATGTTATAGCTGTCAAAGCTTTTCAAAATGAATAGCTTTATTAATGGAGGCATTAGGGCTTCCTGGCCAGATAGTTCCTTATAAATGTTGGAATTGTACTTGAGATGCCAGCTCCGTAATTTCCTCCTAATATTGCCACTGTCTTTTTCACTTAACTGCAACATGCAGTGCTGGAGGGATAAAATTCTGGAAAAAAGATCAGGTCAAAACCAGGATTTCAACAAATAACCAGGGCCTGCACTAAGTCCTGGTAGAATTTGATAGAAGTTAGAAATTAAACAAATGGAATAAATGTGCCCATCTCACTATTACGATTGTGAGAAACACACCTACTTTGTATGTTAGACAGAAAGAACCAGGTTCCAGGAGGCTGTTACGAGTAGGTGGGGTGTGGGGGGAAGGGGAGGAAATCTCTGGCCAAGAAACTTAACCCTGTTTAACTGGGATTTCTGAGGGGAGAGGAATCTATTCTTAGTTATTTCAGTGGCATTGAAGTGGACAACTTGCAGTTGTCTGGAAATTTGATTCCCTGGGTGGGCTTCTTAGAACTTCAAATAACCTCTGCCCCCTTTTCCTTCATGAACAGGTGAGTTTAGTCCAAATTATCAAACATAATTGTTTAGCACCTCCACCTTACTCTGTGAGGTTTTAGTCTTGGTTACTCATCTGTTAATTGTAATCATACTATAATCATTCCCAGTTCCCCGGGTTTTGAACGTATATTGCACTCCCCTCAGGGAACTTGGTTTGCTTGTATGAACGGCATCACCCCCTGTGTGAGCTCCACTAAATTTAGCAGCATCTGTATTTTAGTTCATATTCTACCCCAGATTTATTTATTCCAAGGAGCTGAAGGGAGATCCCACCTGCTAGAGACCCGGAGATTTCAACGTGCGGTACCTATTCTGATTCCCATGTTGGTAGGACTAGGTTTTGCCGGTTCCGCGGCTATAGGAACCACAGGACTCATCACTAGCCATCAAAATTTGAGGAATTTAGAGGTTTTGATAGATGCTGACTTACGACATCTTACTGCATCTATTACAACCCTACAGGATCAGGTAGACTCATTAGCCGAAATGGTATTACAAAATAGAAGGGGACTAGATTTACTGTTTTTAAAAGAGGGTGGATTATGTGCAGCTCTAGGAGAAACATGCTGCTTCTATGCTAATAAGTCGGGAGTAGTGCGAGACCCCCTTGCTCTTGTGCGGAAGAGTATTGAAGAAAGAGAGAAGAATCGACAGGCCTCTGAGCCTTGGTATCAAAGAATGTTTACCTGGTCTCCCTGGATGACTACTCTCCTTTCAGCTTTAGCAGGACCAGTAATCCTTTTATTCCTGGGACTCTTAGTTGGGCCCTGTATACTTAATGCTCTAGTTAAGTTTGTTAAGCAAAGAATTAGTGAAATAAAAATCTTAGCTTTAAGAAGGACATATACTCATTTAGACACCGATGAAACAGAATCCAGGATTTGATTGATTTACAAGAGAAGGGGGGAATGTGGCGAGACACGTTGTCCCAGAACTTATAATTTAGATTATAATGCCTAGAATCAATGATGGAATGCTTTGATTTGAAACTGTTTGTACTGTAACTGCTTTTATTGCTAATCGCTTGACTTGGCTTCTGTGAAATTGAGCTTTGCTTGCCAGCATAAAGTAAGCAGGAAAGTTCTGAAGTTCCAGGTGGCCGACCCGAGATGTCGGAGGAGGCAAATTACCCAGTAGTCCAGGAAACTGGAGACCAACTTCCCCAACCCCTCCAAGGCTCAGGGACCAGCTTGAAGAACCAGGAGCTTTATTAGGGAGGCGGTAACAATCTCTCTTGACTCTCGGTTGAAATGTAACTCAATTAGGAGTCTTCCCCTGGACTGCTGAGTGGAGAGAGGCCATTCTCCTGGGATGCTTCTCTTCCCAGCCCTCCTTCTGAGGGGAGGACCCATAGTTGGGGGAACGTACCCTTTCTGTGAAATCAGCTCGGGTAGTATGGCAGGGCAGCACTTGGATGACTGAAGATAGAACTTTTTCAGCTCTCCTCTTGGATTTTCTATTCTTAAAGTCACTGCCTTAAAAAGATATATTTTAAAAGTACATAATTAAATGCATATAGCTGTGCAATACATCATGATCAGCTCCAAGAGGAGGATGGGCAGCATGATTTAACTTCTGTTTCACAGCAGTTGAGACAGTTCTGATAGAAAGTTGTTCAATATTAGAAGTGTAAAGATTTTGGTAATTCTTTATGGCCGTACTAAAACTATAGAGGTGGGCTGTGCCATTGCTTCTGGAACTTTCCTTGGCATGGCCTGTTAATTGGAGTTACTACTATTGAGAATGATCAGAAGAGATCAAGCAAGAAGAGCAGCACATCAGCCAGTGCCCCCTGCACTCCCAGGTCCAGGCTTTCTTCCTTTACTGCGTGTTAATCACTTTCCCACCTCTCAGATGCTCTCCCCTAGCCTCCCTCTCACCCTCTAGGGGACTGTTTCACTTTTTTCCTCTCTCTTTAAAACCCTGTCACTCCTGCACTTCCGCTGTCATCTTCCCTCTCATCTGTGACCTTGCTTCCCCCTTCCATGAGAAATCTGAAGGAATCAGACAGCATTTGAACATCTACCTGAATCCAGTCCCTGCACCTTTCAATCTGCCCTTCCTGGCTCTGGCCAGGGCTTCCACAGGTAAACTAGTTTGTAGCCCCTTTTTCCTTTTCAGGGACATTACTCCAGCGATATTTTCTTTCCTGCATCATCAGTTTTTATCTTTCTACCAGGTGATTCTCGTTGGCCCACAGACATGGTGCTGTTTCTCTTAGCTGAAAAGAAACAAACAAAAACAAACCAAACCAAAAACTGTTTTGATCCCATTTCCTCCTCAAGTTACCATCCATGATTTTTCTTACCTTTTCTGGAAAACTCTGTGAAAGAGTTGCCTATGTTACTACTTCTAATTACTCTCTTCCCATGTATTTTTTCTAACTTTTTATCCTGAAGTAATTTTAGATTTACAGGAAAATTGCAAAAATAGTACAGAGCATTCCCATACACTCTTCACTTCATGTTAACATTTTCTGTAACCATAACACATTATCAAAGCCAGGAACTCCCACTTACTCTTGAACCCATTGCAATTGTACTTTCCTGCCTCCAAATAAACAATGACCTTCACATCACTGAACCCAAAGGTCAGTTCTCAGACCTTATCTTACGTGACCCATCACCTCCCTTTCATAGGGCTGGTGATTCCCTCCCCCTCCATACACTTTGTTCCCTTGGATTCCAGGTCATTACCACCACATGTTCCTTCTTTGGTTTCAGTGTCAACCCTTGCCTCTTCTCCTCGGGGCTCTTTGCTTGGTTTCTCTTTATCTTTTTGACCTCTTAACATTCGAATGTCCCAGAGTTGAGTCCTTAAAGGACCTCTTCTCTT